>NW_021822977.1:35000-40922 GCF_901001165.1 Salmo trutta
TTTCAAGACATCCTCTTTGTCCTCCCTCTTTTTCTCCCAGTCAACACCGTTCATCATGGCAGGGTTGTCGTACATCTCCAGGAAATGCCCTCCTCCTTTCTTCTCCTCTTCCTCCTCCTCCTCCTGTCCGGTCTGGCAGCCCTTGCAGCAGCAGCAGCATTTGGTGGCTACCACAGCGACCACACGGTCCCAGGGTTCTAAGGAGTGAGCCCAGAGAGGCAGGAAGTCCCAGGAGCGTAGTACTGTGGGGAGACAGCTGGGCAGCCGTGCCTGGAGCACGTTCACTATAATGATGATGATCAACAAGGCCACTATGGGAACACCCACACCAACCAGCACCTGGCAAGAGAAGAAGAAAAGTTTACAGTGGAGTTAGTGGAGTTGACAAGGAGAGAGGCTTCCTTCCAATCAAATGACCAATCTAAACTAATCTGCCAAACTAACCCTGATTCAGATGACCATCCTACCCATGCTAGATTACGGAGACGTCATTTATAGATCGGCAGGTAAGGGCTAGATGTTCTTTACCATTCGGCCATCAGATTTGCCACCAATGCTCCTTATAGGACATATCACTGCCCTCTATACTCCTCTGTAAACTGGTCATCTCTGTATACCCGTCGCAAGACCCACTGGTTGATGCTTATTTATAAAACTCTCTTAGGCCACACTTCCCCCTATCTGAGATATCTACTGCAGCCCTCATCCTCCACTTACAACACCCGTTCTGCCAGTCACATTCTGTTAAAGGTCCCCAAAGCACACACATCCCTGGGTCACTCGACTTTTCAGTTCGCTGCAGCTAGCGATGAGCTGCAACAAACACTCAAACTGGACAGTTTTATCTCAATCTCTTCATTCAAAGACTCAATCATGGACACTCTTACTGACAGTTGTGGCTGCTTTGCGTGATGTATTGTTGTCTCTACCTTCTTGCCCTTTGTGCTGTTGTCTGTGCCCAATAATGTTTGTACCATGTTTTGTGCTGCTACCATGTTGTGTTGTTGCCATGTTGTGTTGCTACCATGTTGTTGTCATGTTGTCTTGCTACCATGCTGTGTTGTCATGTTGTCAGGAAATCAAAAGCTAGCTTTTTCAAACAGAAATTTGCATCCTGTAGCTCTAACTCCAAAAAGTTCTGGGACACTGTAAAGTCCATGGAGAACAAGAACACCTCCTCCCAGCTGCCCACTGCACTGAGGCTAGGTAACACTCTCCCCACCGATAAATTCACGATAATCGAGAATTTCAATAAGCATTTCTCTACGGCTGGCCATGCTTTCCTCCTGGCTACCCCAACCCCGGCCAACAGCTCCGCACCCCCCGCTTCTACGTGCCCAAGCCTCCCCAGCTTCTCCTTCACCCAAATCCAGATAGCATATGTTCTGAAAGAGCTGCAAAACCTGGACCCATACCAATCAGCTGGGCTAGACAATCTGGACCCTCTCTTTCAAAAATTATCCGCCGTCATTGTTGCAACAGTCTGTTCAGCCTCTCTTTCGTATCGTCCGAGATCCCTAAAGATTGGAAAGCTGCCGCGGTCATCCCCCTCTTCAAAGGGGGTGACACTCTAGAACCAAAATGTTATAGACCTATATCCATCCTCCCCTGCCTTTCTAAAGTCTTCGAAAGCCAAGTTAATAAACAGATCACTGACCATTTCGAATCCCACCGCACCTTTTCCGCAATCCGGTTTCCGAGCTGGTCACGGGTGCACCTCAGCCACGCTCAAGGTACTAAACAATATCATAACCGCCATCGATAAAAGATTGTACTGCGCTGCCGTCTTCATCGACCTGGCCAAGGCTTTCGACTCTGTCAATCACCGTATTCTTATCGGCAGACTCAACAGTCTTGGTTTCTCAAATGATTGCCTCGCCTGGTTCACCAACTACTTCTCAGTGTGTCAAATCGGAGGGCATGTTGTCTGGACCTCTGGCAGTCTCTATGGGGGTGCCACAGGGTTCAATTCTCGGGCCGACTGTTTTCTCTGTATATATCAATGATGTCGCTCTTGCTGCGGGTGATTCCCTGATCCACCTCTACGCAGACAACGCCATTCTGTATACATCTGGCCCTTCTTTGGACACTGTGTTAACAAACCTCCAAACAAGCTTCAATGCCATACAACTCTCCTTCCATGGCCTCCAACTGCTCTTAAACTAGTAAAACAAAATTCATGCTCTTCAACCGATCGCTGCCTGCACCCGCCCGCCCGTCCACCATCACTACTCTGGACGGTTCTGACTTAGAATATGTGGACAACTACAAATACCTAGGTGTCTGGTTAGACTGTAAACTCTCCTTCCAGACTCATATTAAACATCTCCAATCCAAAATTAAATCTACAATCAGCTTTCTATTCCACAACAAAGCATCCTTCACTCACGCCGCCAAACATACCCTAGTAAAACTGACTATCCTACCGATCCTCGACTTCGGCGATGTCATTTACAAAATAGCCTCCAACACTCTACTCAGCAAACTGGATGCAGTCTATCACAGTGCCATCCGTTTTGTCACCAAAGCCCCATATATTACCCACCACTGCGACCTGTATGCTCTCGTTGGCTGGCCCTCGCTACATATTCGTCGCCAGACCCACTGGCTCCAGGTCATCTATAAGTCTTTGCTAGGTAAAGCCCCGCCTTTTCTCAGCTCACTGGTCACCATAGCAACACCCACCCGTAGCACGCGCTCCAACAGGTATATCTCACTGGTCATCCCCAAAGCCAACACCTCCTTTGGCTGCCTTTCCTTCCAGTTCTCTGCTGCCAATGACTGGAACGAATTGCAAAAATTGCTGAAGCTGGAGACTTATATTTCCCTCACTAACTTTAAACATCAGCTATCCGAGCAGCTAACCGATCGCTGCAGCTGTACATAGCCCATCTGTAAATAGCCCATCCAATCTACCTACCTCATCCCCATATTGTTTTTATTTACTTTTCTGCTCTTTTTCACATCAGTATTTCTACTTGCACATCATCATCTGCTCATCTATCACTCCAGTGTTAATTTGCTAAATTGTAATTACTTCGCTACTATGGCCTATTTATCACCTTACCACCACCATTTACACACACTATATATAGACTTTCTTTTATTTCCTATTGTGTTATTGACTGTAGGCTTGTTTATTCCATGTGTAACTCTGTGTTGTTGTTTGTGTCGCACTGCTTTGCTTTATCTTGGCCAGGTCACAGTTGTAAATGATAAATTGTTCTCAACTAGCCTACCTGGTTAAATAAAGGTTAAATAAATAAAATAAAACAAAACATGTGTTGCTGCCTTGCTATGTTGTTGTCTGAGGTCCTTCTTTATGTAGTGTTGTGGTGTCTCTCCCAGCCCCCCTCCCCACAGGAGCCTAGTTAAATAAAGGTGAAATAAAAATACATTTAGAAAATCAATCAACCACTCACTCATTGACTATCATCTGTCACGACTTCCACAGAAGGTGGCTCCTCTCCCTGTTCGGGCGGTGCTCGGCGGTCGTCGTCGCCGGCCTACTAGCTGCTACCGATCCAGATTTCCTTTTCGTTTGTGTCTGTCTGTTTTGTTTAAACCTGTATACTATTAGTTCATTTTGGTGGGTTTATTAAACTCCGCTGCCTGCTAGTCTTTGTGGGGGATTGTTTGCTGTTGTTGCTGTGCTAGGGGTGTGTGTTTGTGGGGGATTGTTTGCTGTTGTTGCTGTGCTAGGGGTGTGTGTTTGTGGGGGATTGTTTGCTGTTGTTGCTGTGCTAGGGGTGCGTGTTTGTGGGGGATTGTTTGCTGTTGTTGCTGTGCTAGGGGTGTGTGTTTGTGGGGGATTGTTTGCTGTTGTTGCTGTGCTAGGGGTGTGTGTTTGTGGGGGATTGTTTGCTGTTGTTGCTGTGCTAGGGGTGTGTGTTTGTGGGGGATTGTTTGCTGTTGTTGCTGTGCTAGGGGTGTGTGTTTGTGGGGGATTGTTTGCTGTTGTTGCTCTGCTAGGGGTGTGTGTTTGTGGGGGATTGTTTGCTGTTGTTGCTGTGCTAGGGGTGTGTGTTTGTGGGGGATTATTTGCTGTTGTTGCTGTGCTAGGGGTGTGTGTTTGTGGGGGATTGTTTGCTGTTGTTGCTGTGCTAGGGGTGTGCGTTTGTGGGGGATTGTTTGCTGTTGTTGCTGTGCTAGGGGTGCGTGTTTGTGGGGGATTGTTTGCTGTTGTTGCTGTGCTAGGGGTGCGTGTTTGTGGGGGATTGTTTGCTGTTGTTGCTGTGCTAGGGGTGCGTGTTTGTGGGGGATTGTTTGCTGTTGTTGCTCTGCTAGGGGTGTGTGTTTGTGGGGGATTATTTGCTGTTGTTGCTGTGCTAGGGGTGTGTGTTTGTGGGGGATTGTTTGCTGTTGTTGCTGTGCTAGGGGTGTGTGTTTGTGGGGGATTATTTGCTGTTGTTGCTGTGCTAGGGGTGTGTGTTTGTGGGGGATTGTTTGCTGTTGTTGCTCTGCTAGGGGTGCGTGTTTGTGGGGGATTGTTTGCTGTTGTTGCTGTGCTAGGGGTGCGTGTTTGTGGGGGATTGTTTGCTGTTGTTGCTGTGCTAGGGGTGTGTGTTTGTGGGGGATTGTTTGCTGTTGTTGCTGTGCTAGGGGTGTGTGTTTGTGCCACAGGGTTTTCTCCTCACGGTCGTGTTGTACCGTTTGTAGTGTATTTAGGAGTAGCGGTTTCTCCTCCGTTGTGTTACGTTTATTTCCCTGTGTGGCGACATCGTTGGGTGTGTTTCCCCACCTGTTGTTGTCGTGTTTTGGGACGTTCAATAAACGACTACTGGAAATTCCTGCTCCTGACTCCTACCTCCTGCTCCTGACTCCTGCTTCTTCTCCTGACTCCTACCTCTTCTCCTGACTCCTACCTCTTCTCCTGACTCCTACCTCTTCTCCTGACTCCTACCTCCTGCTCCTGACTCCTACCTCCTGCTCCTGACTCCTACCTCCTGCTCCTGACTCCTGCCTCTTCTTAGGAGGCACCTAACACAGTCACTCAGTCAAACAATCAACCTTCCCAACCATCCCTCCATCAATCCATCCGCCCAACCACCCATCCATCCATCCACCAATCAACCAATCGCTCACCTTCCAGCCGGCCATCGATAGGCCGAAGACGAAGAGGGGCAGGAGGAAGAAGCAGGAAATGATGTAGACGCCGGCGAACCAGCGATACTGTGCCGTGATGTTACCCAGGGCCTTAGCCAATCGGATGGGGATACGGGTAAAGGGGATTGGATACCACAAGATGATACCAGACACGTTGAACACGAAGTGGATCAGAGCGATCTGGGGAAGGGAGGGAGGGATGAGTGTGTGGTAGGGTGTGTGTGTGTGTGTGTGTTTGTGTGTGTGTGTGCGTGCGTGCGTGCGCGTGCGTGTGTCTGACCTGTAGAGCGTTGGCCAGGGTGTTTCCAGGTGCTGCCATGGCTGCCAGTATAGCCGTGGTCGTCGTGCCGATGTTGGCCCCTAGCGACAGAGGGTACGCCCTCTCGATGCTGATCACACCAATACCTACACACGAGGGGAACACTTAGTACCATACACATGACATTACCTGTAGTTCCATTTACCATGGAGGGGAGGGGAGGAGAGGAGAGGAGAGGAGAGGAGAGGAGAGGAGAGGAGAGGAGAGGAGAGGAGAGGGGAGGGGAGGGGAGGGGAGGAGAGGAGAGGAGAGGAGAGGGGAGGGGAGGGGAGGAGAGGAGAGGAGAGGAGAGGAGAGGAGAGGAGAGGAGAGGAGAGGCAACCAGAGGGAGGAGAGGAGAGGAGAGGAGAGGAGAGGAGAGGAGAGGAGAGGAGAGGAGAGGAGAGGAGAGGAGAGGCAACCAGAGGGAGGAGAGGAGAGGAGAGGAGAGGAGAGGAGAGGAGAGGAGAGGAGAGGAGAGGCAACCAGAGGGAGGAGAGGAGAGGAGAGGAGAGGAG
>NW_021822977.1:41422-46422 GCF_901001165.1 Salmo trutta
TTCCTCTCCTCTCCTCTCTCCCCCTCCCCTCCCCTCCCCTCCCTCCCCCTCCCTCCCCTCCATGGTAAATGGAACTACAGGTAATGTCATGTGTATGGTACTAAGTGTTCCCCTCGTGTGTAGGTATTGGTGTGATCAGCATCGAGAGGGCGTACCCTCTGTCGCTAGGGGCCAACATCGGCACGACGACCACGGCTATACTGGCAGCCATGGCAGCACCTGGAAACACCCTGGCCAACGCTCTACAGGTCAGACACACGCACGCGCACGCACGCACGCACACACACACACAAACACACACACACACACACACCCTACCACACACTCATCCCTCCCTCCCTTCCCCAGATCGCTCTGATCCACTTCGTGTTCAACGTGTCTGGTATCATCTTGTGGTATCCAATCCCCTTTACCCGTATCCCCATCCGATTGGCTAAGGCCCTGGGTAACATCACGGCACAGTATCGCTGGTTCGCCGGCGTCTACATCATTTCCTGCTTCTTCCTCCTGCCCCTCTTCGTCTTCGGCCTATCGATGGCCGGCTGGAAGGTGAGCGATTGGTTGATTGGTGGATGGATGGATGGGTGGTTGGGCGGATGGATGATGGAGGGATGGTTGGGAAGGTTGATTGTTTGACTGAGTGACTGTGTTAGGTGCCTCCTAAGAGGAGGCAGGAGTCAGGACAGGAGGTAGGAGTTAGGACAGGAGGTAGGAGTTAGGACAGGAGGTAGGAGTCAGGACAGGAGGTAGGAGTTAGGACAGGAGGTAGGAGTCAGGAGAAGAGGTAGGAGTCAGGAGAAGAAGCAGGAGTCAGGAGCAGGAGGTAGGAGTCAGGAGCAGGAATTTCCAGTAGTCGTTTATTGAACGTCCCAAAACACGACAACAACAGGTGGGGAAACACACCCAACGATGTCGCCACACAGGGAAATAAACGTAACACAACGGAGGAGAAACCGCTACTCCTAAATACACTACAAACGGTACAACACGACCGTGAGGAGAAAACCCTGTGGCACAAACACACACCCCTAGCACAGCAACAACAGCAAACAATCCCCCACAAACACACACCCCTAGCAGAGCAACAACAGTAAACAATCCCCCACAAACACACACCCCTAGCAGAGCAACAACAGCAAACAATCCCCCACAAACACACACCCCTAGCAGAGCAACAACAGCAAACAATCCCCCACAAACACACACCCCTAGCACAGCAACAACAGCAAACAATCCCCCACAAACACACACCCCTAGCACAGCAACAACAGCAAACAATCCCCCACAAACACACACCCCTAGCACAGCAACAACAGCAAATAATCCCCCACAAACACACAACCCTAGCACAGCAACAACAGCAAACAATCCCCCACAAACACACACCCCTAGCACAGCAACAACAGCAAACAATCCCCCACAAACACACACCCCTAGCACAGCAACAACAGCAAATAATCCCCCACAAACACGCAACCCTAGCACAGCAACAACAGCAAACAATCCCCCACAAACACACACCCCTAGCAGAGCAACAACAGCAAACAATCCCCCACAAACACACACCCCTAGCACAGCAACAACAGCAAACAATCCCCCACAAACACACACCCCTAGCACAGCAACAACAGTAAACAATCCCCCACAAACACACACCCCTAGCAGAGCAACAACAGCAAACAATCCCCCACAAACACACACCCCTAGCACAGCAACAACAGCAAACAATCCCCCACAAAGACTAGCAGGCAGCGGAGTTTAATAAACCCACCAAAATGAACTAATAGTATACAGGTTTAAACAAAACAGACAGACACAAACGAAAAGGAAACATGGATCGGTAGCAGCTAGTAGGCCGGCGACGACGACCGCCGAGCACCGCCCGGACAGGGAGAGGAGCCACCTTCGGTGGAAGTCGTGACAGATTGATAGTCAATGAGTGAGTGGTTGATTGATTTTCTAAATGTATTTTTATTTCACCTTTATTTAACTAGGCTCCTGTGGGGAGGGGGGCTGGGAGAGACACCACAACACTACATAAAGAAGGACCTCAGACAACAACATAGCAAGGCAGCAACACATGTTTTGTTTTATTTTATTTATTTAACCTTTATTTAACCAGGTTGGCTAGTTGAGAACAATTTATCATTTACAACTGTGACCTGGCCAAGATAAAGCAAAGCAGTGCGACACAAACAACAACACAGAGTTACACATGGAATAAACAAGCCTACAGTCAATAACACAATAGGAAATAAAAGAAAGTCTATATATAGTGTGTGTAAATGGTGGTGGTAAGGTGATAAATAGGCCATAGTAGCGAAGTAATTACAATTTAGCAAATTAACACCGGAGTGATCAATGAGCAGATGAGGATGTGCAAGTAGTGATACTGATGTGAAAAAGAGCAGAAAAGTAAATAAAAACAATATGGGGATGAGGTAGGTAGATTGGATGGGCTATTTACAGATGGGCTATGTACAGCTGCAGCGATCGGTTAGCTGCTCGGATAGCTGATGTTTAAAGTTAGTGAGGGAAATATAAGTCTCCAGCTTCAGCAATTTTTGCAATTCGTTCCAGTCATTGGCAGCAGAGAACTGGAAGGAAAGGCAGCCAAAGGAGGTGTTGGCTTTGGGGGTGACCAGTGAGATATACCTGCTGGAGCACATGCTACGGGTGGGTGTTGTTATCGTGACCAGTGAGCTGAGATAAGGCGGGGCTTTACCTAGCAAAGACTTATAGATGACCTGGAGCCAGTGGGTCTGGCGACGAATATGTAGCGAGGGCCAGCCGATTAGAGCATACAGGTCGCAGTGGTAGGTGGTTTATGGGGCTTTGGTGACAAAACGGATGGCACTGTGATAAACTGCATCCAGTTTGCTGAGTAGAGTGTTGGAGGCTATTTTGTAAATGACATCGTCGAAGTCGAGGATCGGTAGGATAGTCAGTTTTACTAGGGTATGTTCGGCGGCGTGAGTGAAGGATGCTTTGTTGCAGAATAGAAAGCCGATTGTAGATTTAATTTTGGATTGGAGATGTTTAATATGAGTCTGGAAGGAGAGTTTACAGTCTAACCAGACACCTAGGTATTTGTAGTTGTCCACATATTCTAAGTCAGAACCGTCCAGAGTAGTGATGGTGGACGGGCGGGCGGGTGCGGGCAGCGATCGGTTGAAGAACATGAATTTAGTTTTACTAGAGTTTAAGAGCAGTTGGAGGCCATGGAAGGAGAGTTGTATGGCATTGAAGCTTGTTTGGAGGTTTGTTAACACAGTGTCCAAAGAAGGGCCAGATGTATACAGAATGGCGTTGTCTGCGTAGAGGTGGATCAGGGAATCACCCGCAGCAAGAGCGACATCATTGATATATACAAAGAAAACAGTCGGTCCGAGAATTGAACCCTGTGGCACCCCCATAGAGACTGCCAGAGGTCCAGACAACATGCCCTCCGATTTGACACACTGAGAAGTAGTTGGTGAACCAGGCGAGGCAATCATTTGAGAAACCAAGACTGTTGAGTCTGCCGATAAGAATACGGTGATTGACAGAGTCGAAAGCCTTGGCCAGGTCGATGAAGACGGCAGCGCAGTACAATCTTTTATCGATGGCGGTTATGATATTGTTTAGTACCTTGAGCGTGGCTGAGGTGCACCCGTGACCAGCTCGGAAACCGGATTGCGGAAAAGGTGCGGTGGGATTCGAAATGGTCAGTGATCTGTTTATTAACTTGGCTTTCGAAGACTTTAGAAAGGCAGGGGAGGATGGCTATAGGTCTATAACATTTTGGTTCTAGAGTGTCACCCCCTTTGAAGAGGGGGATGACCGCAGCTTTCCAATCTTTAGGGATCTCGGACGATACGAAAGAGAGGCTGAACAGACTGTTGCAACAATGACGGCGGATAATTTTTGAAAGAGAGGGTCCAGATTGTCTAGCCCAGCTGATTGGTATGGGTCCAGGTTTTGCAGCTCTTTCAGAACATATGCTATCTGGATTTGGGTGAAGGAGAAGCTGGGGAGGCTTGGGCACGTAGAAGCGGGGGGTGCGGAGCTGTTGGCCGGGGTTGGGGTAGCCAGGAGGAAAGCATGGCCAGCCGTAGAGAAATGCTTATTGAAATTCTCGATTATCGTGAATTTATCGGTGGGGAGAGTGTTACCTAGCCTCAGTGCAGTGGGCAGCTGGGAGGAGGTGTTCTTGTTCTCCATGGACTTTACAGTGTCCCAGAACTTTTTGGAGTTAGAGCTACAGGATGCAAATTTCTGTTTGAAAAAGCTAGCTTTTGATTTCCTGACAACATGACAACACAGCATGGTAGCAAGACAACATGACAACAACATGGTAGCAACACAACATGGCAACAACACAACATGGTAGCAGCACAAAACATGGTACAAACATTATTGGGCACAGACAACAGCACAAAGGGCAAGAAGGTAGAGACAACAATACATCACGCAAAGCAGCCACAACTGTCAGTAAGAGTGTCCATGATTGAGTCTTTGAATGAAGAGATTGAGATAAAACTGTCCAGTTTGAGTGTTTGTTGCAGCTCATCGCTAGCTGCAGCGAACTGAAAAGTCGAGTGACCCAGGGATCTGTGTGCTTTGGGGACCTTTAACAGAATGTGACTGGCAGAACGGGTGTTGTATGTGGAGGATGAGGGCTGCAGTAGGTATCTCAGATAGGGGGAAGTGTGGCCTAAGAGAGTTTTATAAATAAGCATCAACCAGTGGGTCTTGCGACGGGTATACAGAGATGACCAGTTTACAGAGGAGTATAGAGGGCAGTGATATGTCCTATAAGGAGCATTGGTGGCAAATCTGATGGCCGAATGGTAAAGAACATCTAGCCGTTCGAGATCACCCTTACCTGCCGATCTATAAATGACGTCTCCGTAATCTAGCATGGGTAGGATGGTCATCTGAATCAGGGTTAGTTTGGCAGATTAGTTTAGATTGGTCATTTGATTGGAAGGAAGCCTCTCTCCTTGTCAACTCCACTA
>NW_021822977.1:51422-75272 GCF_901001165.1 Salmo trutta
AAAGCTTATTTTAACTGTTATAAAGCTTATTTTAACTGTTATACACCTTATTTTAACTGTTATAAAGATTATTTTGACTGTTATAAACCTTATTTTAACTGTTATAAACCTTATTTTAACTGTTATAAAGATTATTTTGACTGTTATAAACCTTATTTTGACTGTTATAAACCTTATTTTGACTGTTATAAAGCTTCTGTTTTGTTTATGTGTTTAAGTCATTGTTATACATGTGTAATACGACCGATGCAAAATAATCTATTTGTAATTATTTTACGGCGTGATAGTTGCGATATAGTAGTATTCATTTACCTAACTAGATTTCATTCCATTCTGTTCTCTTCCAATCCATTCTGCTATATTCCACACCATTCTAATTGTTGCAGTACAGTTTCATAGTTTGACCTAAGACAGAGGTTGTGGCGTCCCTGGTCACACATAGTGATGACAGTCAGCAAAGAGTTTTATCTGGACAGTCAAAGTATCACCATTAAGTTATTAGACAATCTAATCAATAAATACTAATAATCAGTTATTAGAGGTCTTATCACAGGATATTACATGGATAGGCCTCACCGTCACTACCTGGTGGTGCTAGTCTCTATATTACAGACTCCTCAGTCACTACCTGGTGGTGCTAGTCTCTATATTACAGACTCCTCAGTCACTACCTGGTGGTGCTAGTCTCTATATTACAGACTCCTCAGTCACTACCTGGTGGTGCTAGTCTCTATATTACAGACTCCTCCCAGTCACTACCTGGTGGTGCTAGTCTCTATATTACAGACTCCTCCCAGTCACTACCTGGTGGTGCTAGTCTCTATATTACAGACTCCTCACCGTCACTACCTGGTGGTGCTAGTCTCTATATTACAGACTCCTCAGTCACTACCTGGTGGTGTTAGTCTCTATATTACAGACTCCTCCCAGTCACTACCTGGTGGTGCTAGTCTCTATATTACAGACTCCTCCCAGTCACTACCTGGTGGTGCTAGTCTCTATATTACAGACTCCTCAGTCACTACCTGGTGGTGCTAGTCTCTATATTACAGACTCCTCCCAGTCACTACCTGGTGGTGTTAGCCTCTATATTACAGTCTCCTCCCAGTCACTACCTGGTGGTGCTAGTCTCTATATTACAGACTCCTCCCAGTCACTACCTGGTGGTGCTAGTCTCTATATTACAGACTCCTCACCGTCACTACCTGGTGGTGCTAGTCTCTATATTACAGTCTCCTCCCAGTCACTACCTGGTGATGTTAGTCTCTATATTACAGACTCCTCCCAGTAACTACCTGGTGGTGCTAGTCTCTATATTACAGACTCCTCCCAGTCACTACCTGGTGATGTTAGTCTCTATATTACAGACTCCTCCCAGTCACTACCTGGTGGTGCTAGTCTCTATATTACAGTCTCCTCCCAGTCACTACCTGGTGGTGCTAGTCTCTATATTACAGTCTCCTCAGTCACTACCTGGTGGTGTTAGTCTCTATATTACAGACTCCTCACCGTCACTACCTGGTGGTGCTAGTCTCTATATTACAGACTCCTCAGTCACTACCTGGTGGTGCTAGTCTCTATATTACAGTCTCCTCCCAGTCACTACCTGGTGGTGCTAGTCTCTATATTACAGTCTCCTCAGTCACTACCTGGTGGTGTTAGTCTCTATATTACAGACTCCTCACCGTCACTACCTGGTGGTGCTAGTCTCTATATTACAGACTCCTCAGTCACTACCTGGTGGTGCTAGTCTCTATATTACAGTCTCATTTACATTTTTTACATTTTAGTCATTTAGCAGACGCTCTTATCCAGAGCGACTTACAGTAGTGAATGCATACATTTCATAATTTTTTTTTCTTCTGTGCTGGCCCCCCGTGGGAATCGAACCCACAACCCTGGCGTTGCAAACACCATGCTCTACCAACTGAGCTACAGGGAAGTCTCCTCAGTCACTACCTGGTGGTGCTAGTCTCTATATTACAGACTCCTCAGTCACTACCTGGTGGTGCTAGTCTCTATATTACAGTCTCCTCCCAGTCACTACCTGGTGGTGCTAGTCTCTATATTACAGACTCCTCACCGTCACTACCTGGTGGTGCTAGTCTCTATATTACAGACTCCTCACCGTCACTACCTGGTGGTGCTAGTCTCTATATTACAGACTCCTCACCGTCACTATCTGGTGGTGCTAGTCTCTATATTACAGACTCCTCACCGTCACTACCTGGTGGTGCTAGTCTCTATATTACAGACTCCTCCCAGTCACTACCTGGTGGTGCAAGTCTCTATATTACAGTCTCCTCAGTCACTACCTGGTGGTGCTAGTCTCTATATTACAGACTCCTCACAGTCACTACCTGGTGGTGTTAGTCTCTATATTACAGACTCCTCAGTCACTACCTGGTGGTGCTAGTCTCTATATTACAGTCTCCTCCCAGTCACTACCTGGTGGTGCTAGTCTCTATATTACAGTCTCCTCAGTCACTACCTGGTGGTGTTAGTCACTATATTACAGTCTCCTCCCAGTCACTACCTGGTGGTGCTAGTCTCTATATTACAGACTCCTCCCAGTCACTACCTGGTGGTGCTAGTCTCTATATTACAGACTCCTCCCAGTCACTACCTGGTGGTGTTAGTCTCTATATTACAGTCTCCTCAGTCACTACCTGGTGGTGTTAGTCTCTATATTACAGTCTCCTCCCAGTCACTACCTGGTGGTGTTAGTCTCTATATTACAGACTCCTCAGTCACTACCTGGTGGTGCTAGTCTCTATATTACAGACTCCTCAGTCACTACCTGGTGGTGCTAGTCTCTATATTACAGACTCCTCAGTCACTACCTGGTGGTGCTAGTCTCTATATTACAGACTCCTCCCAGTCACTACCTGGTGGTGCTAGTCTCTATATTACAGACTCCTCCCAGTCACTACCTGGTGGTGTTAGTCTCTATATTACAGACTCCTCACCGTCACTCCCAGGTGGTGTTAGTCTCCTCAGTCACTCCCTGGTGGTGTTAGTCTCCTCAGTCACTCCCTGGTGGTGTTAGTCTCCTCAGTCACTACCTGGTGGTGTTAGTCTCCTCAGTCACTACCTGGTGGTGTTAGTCTCCTCAGTCACTACCTGGTGGTGCTAGTCTCCTCAGTCACTACCTGGTGGTGCTAGTCTCCTCAGTCACTACCTGGTGGTGCTGTGTAGAAAGAATAATGGACCTATATTCATCACATTCCAGATTGCTAATAATCACTAGACAGAGAGTCAGGGAGCAATGCACATTCCAAAGACTATGAATGGAGGACTATTTAGTGCAAATTTTGACGGCAAGGAAATATAACCAATTTTGAGTGAAGACCTCATTGAAGACCGATGGCGCCTCTCGGGGCAAAATTAGTTTGACACCCCTGGTCTAATGGTTAAGGTTAGAGATTGGAAATGAAAGCTGATGCTCTGTCTGTAGCTAGCGGGTGAAATACATCTGCATGTGGTCTGTTCAGGTGGGTGCAACGTTAACATAAAAACGTTACGTGTTCAAGTATAGAAATGTGTTGTGTAGATCGATCAGGTACGAGTGTTTGTCATTCAGAACTAACTTGAAGGTACCGTGAGGGACTGACTGAATGGGATGGTTTACTGGCTCACTCACACCACCTGCTGGACGTCTGATGTTACTACACCTTGTTTCCTGGATACAGTATCAAATCCTCTCACACATTTCACTGCTATTCTGCTGTTGTTGTTCCAGACAATATCATCCACGTCACCCTCTTCTGCTGCTGTTGTTGTTCCAGACAATATCATCCACGTCACCCTCTTCTGCTATTCTGCTGTTGTTGTTCCAGACAATATGGAGTCGCACTGATGTGCTCTGTTTCACCACTGTATCACTTGACAATATTATTTGCATTCCAAGCTAGTCGTGGTCTGTGTCCCAATAATCTCTCCTTTCTCCTTCGAAGTGTGCACTTGAGCACTTCCCTTATTGGATTTCAAAGGAAATGACTAGTACTGTAGGTCTACATGTGAACTCTGTCTAGCCCATGAATCAATAGGGAGTAGTGAACGAGTGCACACTTCATGACGAAGAGGGATTATTAGGACACGCTCATATTGTCTCTCCATCTGTTGTGAGGACAGACGAGACGCAAGTACAGGGAGTGAACATTTAATAAACAACGGACAGCGCATGGCCAGGGGAAAAACGAAACGACCACAACGCTGACACGGGGAACAAACTGAGGAACAGACAGATATAGAGGGGGCAATCAACAAAGTGAAGGAGTCCAGGTGAGTCCAATGAGCACTGATGCTCGTAACGATGGTGAAGGGTGTGAGTAATGATGGGCAGCCTGTCGCCCTCGAGCGCCAAGGAGGGGGAGCGGCAGGCAGGCGTGACAGACTATTTTTGTACCTGGGAGTGAATGGTGATCAATGCATTTTCTTCCTTGGTGATAAGATAAGATAGCATGAGATGAAAGTAGATGTTGAAAACTGATTGAGGATCGTTGGTACATATTGGTTGGGGTGTTGTGAACCCCCGATCTCCCACGGGAGAAAACCAATGTCTTGACCAACGAGACCAAGAGGAAATGTCCTTATTTGGGCAGGTTTACCTCATAACCAGACCATGAGATTGATTCATGTCCGCTACATAGACATACCTGGCCTATAGGTCTACGCCACGTTGTGAAGCAATACAGGTTTATTTCATATGACCTATAGTGTAACATTACACAATATAAATATACGGTGTCATATCTCTATCGTTACATTGCTATAATAAGCCCTGTCATGTTCAGGCTAAATTAAAACTTCAATCTTTTCTCATATTTCAGTAATGTTCTGTATCATGTTGATTAAACTGTGGAAACTTGTTTTTTTTTATCAAATCATTTTGACTTGATACAGATCTACCTCTTCATGGCTCACCGTTGTGAAACTGGCTGCACTTCTATAAATTCTATGGTTTTTTCTCATTTGAGAAAAAGTCAGTCCTCCACCCCTCTCTCCTCCGTCCTCTCTCCTCCGTGACCCGGAAACCGATAAGTGGTGGAGGAGATGTCAGTTCATTAGTAGGTGGAACGGAAGACTTGTCCTCCCCTCCTCGATAGCCCCCTTCCCCCCCGAGGATAGTCGTGTGTATCCTACCTGAGTCCTTCACAGAAGAGTTTTGATATCTGATCACACACCCTTTTAATCAGCTGTTGTTCTGTCTGAGGAGAAAAGCATACAGACATTTAAAAACAGTAGGCTACTTATTGTTTTATCTAGAAAATGTAAATTAATTGTTTGTTTTTTATCACTTTATACATTTATTTTGGGATCCACCCCTGACGACGCGCGAGTGGAGGAGAGTCTCATTTCATACAAGCTCCTTTTTGTTTCCTCTCCTCCTTTCCTCTCCTCGCCGCCTCTTCTCGATTTTTCAAAAGGAATGCCAGAGAGGAAGGAGAGGATGTAGGAGTTGAGTAAATCAAATTGAGAAAAGACCTCTGACTTCCTGGTTTAATTCCCAAAAATTCTAAATAAAAATCCTGGGTTAAAAATCTGACAGATTTAGAAGTTGATCATCTACAGCGTCAAGCTAATTTCACTGAGGGCCGAGTGTCTGCGGGTTTTCGCTCCTTCCTTGCACTTGATTGACGAATTAAGGTCACTAATTAGTTATTGATTGGTGAAGAGGAGGGCACAGGGGGTGAACTGCTACACTTGATGCCAAGTCGAGACAGACAAGAGGACAGAGGGACCAGAGAGTGCAGATCTGGGGTCTGTCTTTGGGGAAAGAGGAATGCCCTTTTTACATCTAAATATGCTTGCTGGACTGGGACTACACACCACTAGGACTAGACTACACACCACTAGGACTGGGACTACACACCACTAGGACTAGGACTACACACCACTAGGACTGGGACTACAAACCACTAGCACTGGGACTACAAACCACTAGCACTGGGACTACAAAACACTAGGACTGGGACTACAAACCACTAGGACTGGGACTACACAACACTAGGACTGGGACTACACACCACTAGGACTGGGACTACAAACCACTAGGACTGGGACTACACACGACTAGGACTACACACCACTAGGACTGGGACTACAAACCACTAGCACTGGGACTACAAACCACTAGGACTGGGACTACACACCACTAGGACTGGCACTACACACCACTAGGACTGGTACTACACACCACTAGGACTGGGACTACACACCACTAGGACTGGGACTACACACCACTAGCACTGGGACTACACACCACTAGGACTGGGATTACACACCACTAGGACTGGGATTACAAACCACTAGGACTGGGATTACAAACCACTAGGACTGGGATTACACACCACTAGGACTGGGATTACACACCACAAGGACTACACACCACTAGGACTGGGACTACACACCACTAGGACTACACACCACTAGGACTGGGATTACACACCACTAGGACTGGGATTACACACCACTAGGACTGGGATTACACACCACTAGGACTGGGATTACACACCACTAGGACTGGGATTACACACCACTAGGACTGGGACTACACACCACTAGGACTGGGACTACACACCACTAGGACTGGGACTACACACCACTAGGACTGAGACTACACACCACTAGGACTGGGGCTACACACCACTAGGACTACACACCACTAGGACTACACACCACTAGCACTGGGACTACACACCACTAGGACTGGGACTACACACCACTAGGACTGGGACTACACACCACTAGGACTGGGATTACACACCACTAAAACTGGGACTACAAACCACTAGGACTGGGATTACACACCACTAGGACTACACACCACTAAGACTGGGACTACACACCAATAGGACTGGGACTACAAACCACTAGCACTGGGAATACAAACCACTAGGACTGGGACTACACACCACTAGGACTGGGACTACAGACCACTAGGACTGGGACTACACACCACTAGGACTGGGACTACACACCACTAGGACTGGGACTACAAACCACTAGGACTGGGACTACACACCACTAGGACTGGGACTACACACCACTAGGACTACACACCACTAGGACTGGGACTACAAACCACTAGGACTGGGATTACACACCACTAGGACTGGGACTACACACCACTAGGACTACACACCACTAGGACTGGGACTACAAACCACTAGGACTGGGATTACACACCACTAGGACTGGGACTACACACCACTAGGACTGGGACTACACACCACTAGGACTGGGATTACACACCACTAGGACTGGGACTACACACCACTAGGACTACACACCACTAGGACTGGGACTACAAACCACTAGGACTGGGATTACACACCACTAGGACTGGGACTACACACCACTAGGACTGGGACTACACACCACTAGGACTGGGATTACACACCACTAGGACTGGGATTACACACCACTAGGACTGGGATTACACACCACTAGGACTGGGACTACACACCACTAGGACTGGGACTACACACCACTAGGACTGGGACTACACACCACTAGGACTATGACTACACACCGCTAGGACTGGGACTACACACCACTAGCACTGGGACTACACACCACTAGGACTGGGATTACAAACCACTAGGACTGGGATTACAAACCACTAGGACTGGGATTACACACCACTAGGACTGGGACTACACACCACTAGGACTACACACCACTAGGACTGGGATTACACACCACTAGGACTGGGATTACACACCACTAGGACTGGGATTACACACCACTAGGACTGGGACTACACACCACTAGGACTGGGATTACACACCACTAGGACTGGGACTACACACCACTAGGACTGGGACTACACACCACTAGGACTGGGACTACACACCACTAGGACTGGGACTACACACCACTAGGACTGGGATTACACACCACTAGGACTGGGATTACACACCACTAGGACTGGGATTACACACCACTAGGACTGGGACTACACACCACTAGGACTGGGACTACACACCACTAGGACTGGGACTACACACCACTAGGACTATGACTACACACCACTAGGACTGGGACTACACACCACTAGGACTGGGACTACAAACCACTAGGACTGGGACTACACACCACAAGGACTGGGAATACACACCACTAGGACTGGGACTACACACCACTAGGACTGGGTCTACACACCACTAGGACTGGGATTACACACCACTAGGACTGGGATTACACACCACTAGGACTGGGACTACACACCACTAGGACTGGGACTACACACCACTAGCACTGGGACTACACACCACTAGGACTGGGATTACACACCACTAGGACTGGGATTACAAACCACTAGGACTGGGATTACAAACCACTAGGACTGGGATTACACACCACTAGGACTGGGATTACACACCACAAGGACTACACACCACTAGGACTGGGACTACACACCACTAGGACTACACACCACTAGGACTGGGATTACACACCACTAGGACTGGGATTACACACCACTAGGACTGGGACTACACACCACTAGGACTGGGACTACACACCACTAGGACTGGGACTACACACCACTAGGACTGGGACTACACACCACTAGGACTGGGACTACAAACCACTAGGACTGGGACTACACACCACTAGGACTGGGACTACACACCACTAGGACTACACACCACTAGGACTGGGACTACAAACCACTAGGACTGGGATTACACACCACTAGGACTGGGACTACACACCACTAGGACTACACACCACTAGGACTGGGACTACAAACCACTAGGACTGGGATTACACACCACTAGGACTGGGACTACACACTACTAGGACTGGGACTACACACCACTAGGACTGGGACTACACACCACTAGGACTGGGATTACACACCACTAGGACTGGGATTACACACCACTAGGACTGGGATTACACACCACTAGGACTGGGACTACACACCACTAGGACTGGGACTACACACCACTAGGACTGGGACTACACACCACTAGGACTATGACTACACACCGCTAGGACTGGGACTACACACCACTAGCACTGGGACTACACACCACTAGGACTGAGATTACAAACCACTAGGACTGGGATTACAAACAGCTAGGACTGGGATTACACACCACTAGGACTGGGACTACACACCACTAGGACTACACACCACTAGGACTGGGATTACACACCACTAGGACTGGGATTACACACCACTAGGACTGGGATTACACACCACTAGGACTGGGACTACACACCACTAGGACTGGGATTACACACCACTAGGACTGGGACTACACACCACTAGGACTGGGACTACACACCACTAGGACTGGGACTACACACCACTAGGACTGGGACTACACACCACTAGGACTGGGATTACACACCACTAGGACTGAGATTACACACTACTAGGACTGGGATTACACACCACTAGGACTGGGACTACACACCACTAGGACTGGGACTACACACCACTAGGACTGGGACTACACACCACTAGGACTATGACTACACACCACTAGGACTGGGACTACACACCACTAGGACTGGGACTACAAACCACTAGGACTGGGACTACACACCACAAGGACTGGGAATACACACCACTAGGACTGGGACTACACACCACTAGGACTGGGTCTACACACCACTAGGACTGGGATTACACACCACTAGGACTGGGATTACACACCACTAGGACTGGGACTACACACCACTAGGACTGGGACTACACACAACTAGGACTGGGACTACACACCACTAGGACTATGACTACACACCACTAGGACTGGGACTACACACCACTAGCACTGGGACTACAAACCACTAGGACTGGGACTACACACCACTAGGACTACAAACCACTAGGACTGGGATTACACACCACTAGGACTGGGACTACAAACCACTAGGACTGGGACTACACACCGCTAGGACTGGGACTACACACCACTAGGACTGGGACTACACACCACTAGGACTGGGACTACAAACCACTAGGACTGGGACTACACACCGCTAGGACTGGGACTACACACCACTAGGACTGGGACTACACACCACTAGGACTGGGATTACACACCACTAGGACTGGGATTACACACCACTAGGACTGGGACTACACACCACTAGGACTGAGATTAAACACCACTAGGACTGGGATTACACACCACTAGGACTGGGATTACACACCACAAGGACTACACACCACTAGGACTGGGACTACACACCACTAGGACTGGGATTACACACCACTAGGACTGGGATTACACACCACTAGGACTGGGATTACACACCACTAGGACTGGGATTACACACCACTAGGACTGGGATTACACACCACTAGGACTGAGACTACACACCACTAGGACTGGGGCTACACACCACTAGGACTACACACCACTAGGACTACACACCACTAGCACTGGGACTACACACCACTAGGACTGGGACTACACACCACTAGGACTGGGACTACACACCACTAGGACTGGGATTACACACCACTAAAACTGGGACTACAAACCACTAGGACTGGGATTACACACCACTAGGACTACACACCACTAGGACTGGGACTACACACCAATAGGACTGGGACTACAAACCACTAGCACTGGGAATACAAACCACTAGGACTGGGACTACACACCACTAGGACTGGGACTACACACCACTAGGACTGGGACTACACACCACTAGGACTGGGACTACACACCACTAGGACTGGGACTACAAACCACTAGGACTGGGACTACACACCACTAGGACTGGGACTACACACCACTAGGACTACACACCACTAGGACTGGGACTACAAACCACTAGGACTGGGATTACACACCACTAGGACTGGGACTACACACCACTAGGACTACACACCACTAGGACTGGGACTACAAACCACTAGGACTGGGATTACACACCACTAGGACTGGGACTACACACTACTAGGACTGGGACTACACACCACTAGGACTGGGACTACACACCACTAGGACTGGGATTACACACCACTAGGACTGGGATTACACACCACTAGGACTGGGATTACACACCACTAGGACTGGGACTACACACCACTAGGACTGGGACTACACACCACTAGGACTGGGACTACACACCACTAGGACTATGACTACACACCGCTAGGACTGGGACTACACACCACTAGCACTGGGACTACACACCACTAGGACTGGGATTACAAACCACTAGGACTGGGATTACAAACAGCTAGGACTGGGATTACACACCACTAGGACTGGGACTACACACCACTAGGACTACAAACCACTAGGACTGGGATTACACACCACTAGGACTGGGACTACAAACCACTAGGACTGGGACTACACACCGCTAGGACTGGGACTACACACCACTAGGACTGGGACTACACACCACTAGGACTGGGACTACAAACCACTAGGACTGGGACTACACACCGCTAGGACTGGGACTACACACCACTAGGACTGGGACTACACACCACTAGGACTGGGATTACACACCACTAGGACTGGGATTACACACCACTAGGACTGGGACTACACACCACTAGGACTGAGATTAAACACCACTAGGACTGGGACTACACACCACTAGGACTGGGACTACACACCACTAGGACTGGGACTACAAACCACTAGGACTGGGACTACACACCACTAGGACTGGGATTACACACCACTAGGACTGGGACTACACACCACTAGGACTGAGATTAAACCCCACTAGGACTGGGACTACACACCACTAGGACTGGGACTACACACCACTAGGACTGGGACTACACACCACTAGGACTACACACCACTAGGACTACATAGCACTAGGACTGGGACTACACACCACTAGAACTGGGACTACACACCACTAGGACTGGGATTACACACCACTAGGACTACACACCACTAGGACTGGGACTACACACCACTAGGACTGGGATTACACACCACTAGGACTACACACCACTAGGACTGGGATTACACACCACCAGGACTACACACCACTAGGACTGGGATTACACACCACTAGGACTGGGACTACACACCACTAGGACTGGGATTACACACCACTAGGACTACACACCACTAGGACTGGGACTACACACAACTAGGACTAAATAAATATGAGTTTTTAAATAGATCCTGAATTGTGATACCATTTATTTGAAAAGAAGAACAGTAAAATGCTGATAAATCTCTTTATGAACAGGAGTCTCATCAGAAGTATGAGAGACTAAAAGTTAAGACATATTTGCTTTTTACGAAAAAGTCAGGGATGAGCGCGAACGCAGTCCCCCACTACCAGAAATTATGCAATCGAGATTTCCACATTTGGGAAATTCGCAGGGGTCAGCACATCCGGAGTGCAATGGCTGAACCTCGCCCTGGGTAAACTGCCTTCTTGATCACGGTGTCTCCCTTGCCAGGTAAGTATGAGTGGTACACATTGGTAGAGGGGTACTCATTCCAGGACAAAGGTGTTTGTCTAACGGTTACCACTTCTACTACTGACAATACCACATCATATCGACCAGGGTCTAATAACGTTTACTAATACAGTTGCGGACAAAGCGGTGGAAAAGCGATGCACTTTGTTTTATTATATTATATCGCTGTCTGACTATTTTTCCCATCATGCAATACGGTAGAAATGCTGAAATCACATTCGTGCTTACACAGCCAACCGAAAGACACCAACTATTTCTGGTGTTTTGTAGCGTTCCAGACATTGTAGGAATAGTTTCATCACATACGACCCCAGATATAAAGGAGAAACAGTCGCCTACTACTTCATCAACAACAACAAGACACAGTAGTAGCTACTAGGGATAGGGGGCGATATTTTGACTTCCGGATGAAAAGCATGCGCAAAGTAAACTGCATGCTACTCAGGCCCAGAAGCTAGGATATGCATTGATAGATATGGATAGAAAACACTCTAAAGTTTCTAAAACTGTTAAAATAACGTCTGTGAGTAAAACAGAACTGAAATGGCAGGCGAAACGCCGAGGACAAACCATCCCCCTCCCCCCAAAAGAAATCCTCCTACCACTGATTTCAATGGCTGGCACTTTTATAAAAGGGCGAAATCGTGCCCGATTGCAGTTCCTAGGACTTCCACTAGATGTCAACAGTCGTTAGAAAGAGTTGCAGGCTGTTTTTTTTTTAACAACAAGTTAAGCTTTATTTTGATGTGTTGCACTTGTGATTTCATGAAAGTTTAATATTTATAGTAATTTAATTTGAATTTCGCGCTCTGCAATTTCACCGGATGGTGGCCAGGTGGGACGCTACTGTCCCACCTATCCCAAAGAAACAAGTTCTTATTTACAATGAAGGCCTACACCGGCCAAACCTGGACAACGCTGGGCCAATTGAATAGGCTACTGCAACTCATAGTTTGTAGTACTTTTCAGACAGGTGATCTATTATAAATTATAAACTGGGTGGTTTGAGCCCTGAATGCAGATTGACAAAAACGAATATTTTTACTGTTCTAATTTAGTTGGTAACCAGTTTCTAATATCAATAATGCCCTTCTGGGGGTTTGTGGTATATGGCCAATGCTAGAGTGACCCCTATCCACAAGAAGGGCAGCAAAACAGACCTGTATCAATTTTGAGTGAGCGGTCTAAGATGCTGGAAAAAGTAATTTATGAACAGATAGAGCAATATACTCGCAAGAATACTCTTTTATCCAAACTACAGTCTGGTTTTAGAAAGACCCACTCCACTGACATCTCTGTTTTGACTGACTTCATCAGGAAATAAGTGGATCAGGAAAATGTCTGTGGAATAGTTGACCAGGGAAATGTCTGTTGTCATGGTAATGGTTGACCAGGGAAATGTCTGTGGAATGTTAATGGTTGACCAGGGAAATGTCTGTTGTCATGGTAATGGTTGACCAGGGAAATGTCTGTTGTCATGGTAATGGTTGACCAGGGAAATGGCTGTTGTCGTGGTAACGGTTGACCAGGGAAATGTCTGTTGTCATGTTAATAGCTGACCAGGAAAATGTCTGTGGAATGGTAATGGATACAATATACAAAGTTGATGAGCCTTGGTGATATAGACCGATTCCATTTCAGATGATATGGGACTCCCAATCACGACCGTATGTGAGGCAGCCTGTTTATTGTGGTTTTAAATTACAAACGGTCATATAAATGACTTAATTATCTAGCGAATAAAACACCTCAATCCAGATTACATCTGAGGGCGCAAAATGATCCATTCACAAGTAGGCCTTTTCCTTGACATAATCAGGACATGACAGGCATAAATAATCACCAGTGCTACAATAACAGATCACACACATTGTGGTTATCAGAAGACAAAATGTATCTCTGAGGCCTTAGTTGGCTTTTAAATATATCCTACATTCTATGACCATTCATCTGATAAGGAAGAAAATGTAAATGATGATTAATCTCTTTGTCAAAAGAGTTATAACTCGGAATACCAGCTTATACATTATTTTTAACATCAAGATCAGGGGAGAGCGCGAACGCAGTCCCCCACTACCAGAAATTATGCAATCGAGATTTCCACATTTGGGAAATTCGCAGGGGTCAGCACAGCCGGAGTGCAATGGCTGAGCCTCGCCCTGGGTGAACCGCCTTCTTGATCACGGTGTCTCCTTTGCCAGGTAAGTATGAGTTGTACACATTGGTAGAGGGGCACTCATTCCAGGACAAAGGTGTTTGTCTAACGGTTACCACTTCTACTACTGACAATACCACATCATATCGACCAGGGTCTAATAACGTTTACTAATACAGTTGCGGACAAAGCGGTGGAAAGGCTATGCACTTTGTTTTATTATATTATATCGCTGTCTGACTATTTTTCCCATCATGCAACACGGTAGAAATGCTGAAATCACATTCGTGCTTACACAGCCAACCGAAAGACACCAACTATTTCTGGTGTTTTGTAGCGTTCCAGACATTGTAGGAATAGTTTCATCACATACGACCCCAGATATAAAGGAGAAACAGTCGCCTACTACTTCATCAACAACAACAAGACACAGTAGTAGCTACTAGGGATAGGGGGCGATATTTTGACTTCCGGATGAAAAGCATGCGCAAAGTAAACTGCCTGCTACTCAGGCCCAGAAGCTAGGATATGCATTGATAGATATGGATAGAAAATACTCTAAAGTTTCTAAAACTGTTAAAATAACGTCTGTGAGTAAAACAGAACTGAAATGGCAGGCGAAACGCCGAGGACAAACCATCCCCCTCCCCCCAAAAGAAATCCTCCTACCACTGATTTCAATGGCTGGCACTTTTATAAAAGGGCGAAATCGTGCCCGATTGCAGTTCCTAGGACTTCCACTAGATGTCAACAGTCGTTAGAAAGAGTTGCAGGCTGTTTTTTTTTGAACAACAAGTTAAGCTTTATTTTGATGTGTTGCACTTGTGATTTCATGAAAGTTTAATATTTATAGTAATTTAATTTGAATTTCGCGCTCTGCAATTTCACCGGATGGTGGCCAGGTGGGACGCTACTGTCCCACCTATCCCAAAGAAACAAGTTCTTATTTACAATGAAGGCCTACACCGGCCAAACCTGGACAACGCTGGGCCAATTGAATAGGCTACTGCAACTCATAGTTTGTAGTACTTTTCAGACAGGTGATCTATTATAAATTATAAACTGGGTGGTTTGAGCCCTGAATGCAGATTGACAAAAACGAATATTTTTACTGTTCTAATTTAGTTGGTAACCAGTTTCTAATATCAATAATGCCCTTCTGGGGGTTTGTGGTATATGGCCAATGCTAGAGTGACCCCTATCCACAAGAAGGGCAGCAAAACAGACCTGTATCAATTTTGAGTGAGCGGTCTAAGATGCTGGAAAAAGTAATTTATGAACAGATAGAGGAATATACTGGCAAGAATACTCTTTTATCCAAACTACAGTCTGGTTTTAGAAAGACCCACTCCACTGACATCTCTGTTTTGACTGACTTCATCAGGAAATAAGTGGATCAGGAAAATGTCTGTGGAATAGTTGACCAGGGAAATGTCTGTTGTCATGGTAATGGTTGACCAGGGAAATGTCTGTGGAATGTTAATGGTTGACCAGGGAAATGTCTGTTGTCATGGTAATGGTTGACCAGGGAAATGTCTGTTGTCATGGTAATGGTTGACCAGGGAAATGGCTGTTGTCGTGGTAACGGTTGACCAGGGAAATGTCTGTTGTCATGGTAATAGCTGACCAGGAAAATGTCTGTGGAATGGTAATGGATACAATATACAAAGTTGATGAGCCTTGGTGATATAGACCGATTCCATTTCAGATGATATGGGACTCCCAATCACGACCGTATGTGAGGCAGCCTGTTTATTGTGGTCTTAAATTACAAACGGTCATATAAATGACTTAATTATCTAGCGAATAAAACACCTCAATCCAGATTACATCTGAGGGCGCAAAATGATCCATTCACAAGTAGGCCTTTTCCTTGACATAATCAGGACATGACAGGCATAAATAATCACCAGTGCTACAATAACAGATCACACACATTGTGGTTATCAGAAGACAAAATGTATCTCTGAGGCCTTAGTTGGCTTTTAAATATATCCTACATTCTATAACCATTCATCTGAAAAGGAAGAAAATGTAAATGATGATAAATCTCTTTGTCAAAAGAGTTATAACTCGGAATACCAGTTTATACATTATTTTTAACATCAAGATCAGGGGAGAGCGCGAACGCAGTCCCCCACTACCAGAAATTATGCAATCGAGATTTCCACATTTGGGAAATTCGCAGGGGTCAGCACAGCCGGAGTGCAATGGCTGAGCCTCGCCCTGGGTGAACCGCCTTCTTGATCACAGTGTCTCCCTTGCCAGGTAAGTATGAGTTGTACACATTGGTAGAGGGGCACTCATTCCAGGACAAAGGTGTTTGTCTAACGGTTACCACTTCTACTACTGACAATACCACATCATATCGACCAGGGTCTAATAACGTTTACTAATACAGTTGCGGACAAAGCGGTGGAAAAGCGATGCACTTTGTTTTATTATATTATATCGCTGTCTGACTATTTTTCCCATCATGCAACACGGTAGAAATGCTGAAATCACATTCGTGCTTACACAGCCAACCGAAAGACACCAACTATTTCTGGTGTTTTGTAGCGTTCCAGACATTGTAGGAATAGTTTCATCACATACGACCCCAGATATAAAGGAGAAACAGTCGCCTACTACTTCATCAACAACAACAAGACACAGTAGTAGCTACTAGGGATAGGGGGCGATATTTTGACTTCCGGATGAAAAGCATGCGCAACGTAAACTGCATGCTACTCAGGCCCAGAAGCTAGGATATGCATTGATAGATATGGATAGAAAACACTCTAAAGTTTATAAAACTGTTAAAATAACGTCTGTGAGTAAAACAGAACTGAAATGGCAGGCGAAACGCCGAGGACAAACCATCCCCCTCCCCCCAAAAGAAATCCTCCTACCACTGATTTCAATGGCTGGCACTTTTATAAAAGGGCGAAATCGTGCCCGATTGCAGTTCCTAGGACTTCCACTAGATGTCAACAGTCGTTAGAAAGAGTTGCAGGCTGTTTTTTTTTTAACAACAAGTTAAGCTTTATTTTGATGTGTTGCACTTGTGATTTCATGAAAGTTTAATATTTATAGTAATTTAATTTGAATTTCGCGCTCTGCAATTTCACCGGATGGTGGCCAGGTGGGACGCTACTGTCCCACCTATCCCAAAGAAACAAGTTCTTATTTACAATGAAGGCCTACACCGGCCAAACCTGGACAACGCTGGGCCAATTGAATAGGCTACTGCAACTCATAGTTTGTAGTACTTTTCAGACAGGTGATCTATTATAAATTATAAACTGGGTGGTTTGAGCCCTGAATGCAGATTGACAAAAACGAATATTTTTACTGTTCTAATTTAGTTGGTAACCAGTTTCTAATATCAATAATGCCCTTCTGGGGGTTTGTGGTATATGGCCAATGCTAGAGTGACCCCTATCCACAAGAAGGGCAGCAAAACAGACCTGTATCAATTTTGAGTGAGCGGTCTAAGATGCTGGAAAAAGTAATTTATGAACAGATAGAGGAATATACTCGCAAGAATACTCTTTTATCCAAACTACAGTCTGGTTTTAGAAAGACCCACTCCACTGACATCTCTGTTTTGACTGACTTCATCAGGAAATAAGTGGATCAGGAAAATGTCTGTGGAATAGTTGACCAGGGAAATGTCTGTTGTCATGGTAATGGTTGACCAGGGAAATGTCTGTGGAATGTTAATGGTTGACCAGGGAAATGTCTGTTGTCATGGTAATGGTTGACCAGGGAAATGTCTGTTGTCATGGTAATGGTTGACCAGGGAAATGTCTGTTGTCATGGTAATAGCTGACCAGGGAAATGTCTGTGGAATGGTAATGGATACAATATACAAAGTTGATGAGCCTTGGTGATATAGACCGATTCCATTTCAGATGATATGGGACTCCCAATCACGACCGTATGTGAGGCAGCCTGTTTATTGTGGTCTTAAATTACAAACGGTCATATAAATGACTTAATTATCTAGCGAATAAAACACCTCAATCCAGATTACATCTGAGGGCGCAAAATGATCCATTCACAAGTAGGCCTTTTCCTTGACATAATCAGGACATGACAGGCATAAATAATCACCAGTGCTACAATAACAGATCACACACATTGTGGTTATCAGAAGACAAAATGTATCTCTGAGGCCTTAGTTGGCTTTTAAATATATCCTACATTCTATAACCATTCATCTGAAAAGGAAGAAAATGTAAATGATGATAAATCTCTTTGTCAAAAGAGTTATAACTCGGAATACCAGTTTAAACATTATTTTTAACATCAAGATCAGGGGAGAGCGCGAACGCAGTCCCCCACTACCAGAAATTATGCAATCGAGATTTCCACATTTGGGAAATTCGCAGGGGTCAGCACAGCCGGAGTGCAATGGCTGAGCCTCGCCCTGGGTGAACCGCCTTCTTGATCACAGTGTCTCCCTTGCCAGGTAAGTATGAGTTGTACACATTGGTAGAGGGGCACTCATTCCAGGACAAAGGTGTTTGTCTAACGGTTACCACTTCTACTACTGACAATACCACATCATATCGACCAGGGTCTAATAACGTTTACTAATACAGTTGCGGACAAAGCGGTGGAAAAGCGATGCACTTTGTTTTATTATATTATATCGCTGTCTGACTATTTTTCCCATCATGCAACACGGTAGAAATGCTGAAATCCCATTCGTGCTTACACAGCCAACCGAAAGACACCAACTATTTCTGGTGTTTTGTAGAGTTCCAGACATTGTAGGAATAGTTTCATCACATACGACCCCAGATATAAAGGAGAAACAGTCGCCTACTACTTCATCAACAACAACAAGACACAGTAGTAGCTACTAGGGATAGGGGGCGATATTTTGACTTCCGGATGAAAAGCATGTGCAAAGTAAACTGCATGCTACTCAGGCCCAGAAGCTAGGATTTGCATTGATAGATATGGATAGAAAACACTCTAAAGTTTCTAAAACTGTTAAAATAACGTCTGTGAGTAAAACCGAACTGAAATGGCAGGCGAAACGCCGAGGACAAACCATCCCCCTCCCCCCAAAATAAATCCTCCTACCAATGATTTCAATGGCTGGCACTTTTATAAAAGGGCGAAATCGTGCCCGATTGCAGTTCCTAGGACTTCCACTAGATGTCAACAGTCGTTAGAAAGAGTTGCAGGCTGTTTTTTTTTTAACAACAAGTTAAGCTTTATTTTGATGTGTTGCACTTGTGATTTCATGAAAGTTTAATATTTATAGTAATTTAATTTGAATTTCGCGCTCTGCAATTTCACCGGATGGTGGCCAGGTGGGACGCTACTGTCCCACCTATCCCAAAGAAACAAGTTCTTATTTACAATGAAGGCCTACACCGGCCAAACCTGGACAACGCTGGGCCAATTGAATAGGCTACTGCAACTCATAGTTTGTAGTACTTTTCAGACAGGTGATCTATTATAAATTATAAACTGGGTGGTTTGAGCCCTGAATGCAGATTGACAAAAACGAATATTTTTACTGTTCTAATTTAGTTGGTAACCAGTTTCTAATATCAATAATGCCCTTCTGGGGGTTTGTGGTATATGGCCAATGCTAGAGTGACCCCTATCCACAAGAAGGGCAGCAAAACAGACCTGTATCAATTTTGAGTGAGCGGTCTAAGATGCTGGAAAAAGTAATTTATGAACAGATAGAGGAATATACTCGCAAGAATACTCTTTTATCCAAACTACAGTCTGGTTTTAGAAAGACCCACTCCACTGACATCTCTGTTTTGACTGACTTCATCAGGAAATAAGTGGATCAGGAAAATGTCTGTGGAATAGTTGACCAGGGAAATGTCTGTTGTCATGGTAATGGTTGACCAGGGAAATGTCTGTGGAATGTTAATGGTTGACCAGGGAAATGTCTGTTGTCATGGTAATGGTTGACCAGGGAAATGTCTGTTGTCATGGTAATGGTTGACCAGGGAAATGTCTGTTGTCATGGTAATAGGCTGACCAGGGAAATGTCTGTGGAATGGTAATGGATACAATATACAAAGTTGATGAGCCTTGGTGATATAGACCGATTCCATTTCAGATGATATGGGACTCCCAATCACGACCGTATGTGAGGCAGCCTGTTTATTGTGGTCTTAAATTACAAACGGTCATATAAATGACTTAATTATCTAGCGAATAAAACACCTCAATCCAGATTACATCTGAGGGCGCAAAATGATCCATTCACAAGTAGGCCTTTTCCTTGACATAATCAGGACATGACAGGCATAAATAATCACCAGTGCTACAATAACAGATCACACACATTGTGGTTATCAGAAGACAAAATGTATCTCTGAGGCCTTAGTTGGCTTTTAAATATATCCTACATTCTATAACCATTCATCTGAAAAGGAAGAAAATGTAAATGATGATAAATCTCTTTGTCAAAAGAGTTATAACTCGGAATACCAGTTTAAACATTATTTTTAACATCAAGATCAGGGGAGAGCGCGAACGCAGTCCCCCACTACCAGAAATTATGCAATCGAGATTTCCACATTTGGGAAATTCGCAGGGGTCAGCACAGCCGGAGTGCAATGGCTGAGCCTCGCCCTGGGTGAACCGCCTTCTTGATCACAGTGTCTCCCTTGCCAGGTAAGTATGAGTTGTACACATTGGTAGAGGGGCACTCATTCCAGGACAAAGGTGTTTGTCTAACGGTTACCACTTCTACTACTGACAATACCACATCATATCGACCAGGGTCTAATAACGTTTACTAATACAGTTGCGGACAAAGCGGTGGAAAAGCGATGCACTTTGTTTTATTATATTATATCGCTGTCTGACTATTTTTCCCATCATGCAACACGGTAGAAATGCTGAAATCCCATTCGTGCTTACACAGCCAACCGAAAGACACCAACTATTTCTGGTGTTTTGTAGAGTTCCAGACATTGTAGGAATAGTTTCATCACATACGACCCCAGATATAAAGGAGAAACAGTCGCCTACTACTTCATCAACAACAACAAGACACAGTAGTAGCTACTAGGGATAGGGGGCGATATTTTGACTTCCGGATGAAAAGCATGTGCAAAGTAAACTGCATGCTACTCAGGCCCAGAAGCTAGGATTTGCATTGATAGATATGGATAGAAAACACTCTAAAGTTTCTAAAACTGTTAAAATAACGTCTGTGAGTAAAAACCGAACTGAAATGGCAGGCGAAACGCCGAGGACAAACCATCCCCCTCCCCCCAAAATAAATCCTCCTACCAATGATTTCAATGGCTGGCACTTTTATAAAAGGGCGAAATCGTGCCCGATTGCAGTTCCTAGGACTTCCACTAGATGTCAACAGTCGTTAGAAAGAGTTGCAGGCTGTTTTTTTTTTAACAACAAGTTAAGCTTTATTTTGATGTGTTGCACTTGTGATTTCATGAAAGTTTAATATTTATAGTAATTTAATTTGAATTTCGCGCTCTGCAATTTCACCGGATGGTGGCCAGGTGGGACGCTACTGTCCCACCTATCCCAAAGAAACAAGTTCTTATTTACAATGAAGGCCTACACCGGCCAAACCTGGACAACGCTGGGCCAATTGAATAGGCTACTGCAACTCATAGTTTGTAGTACTTTTCAGACAGGTGATCTATTATAAATTATAACTGGGTGGTTTGAGCCCTGAATGCAGATTGACAAAAACGAATATTTTTACTGTTATAATTTAGTTGGTAACCAGTTTCTAATATCAATAATGCCCTTCTGGGGGTTTGTGGTATATGGCCAATGCTAGAGTGACCCCTATCCACAAGAAGGGCAGCAAAACAGACCTGTATCAATTTTGAGTGAGCGGTCTAAGATGCTGGAAAAAGTAATTTATGAACAGATAGAGGAATATACTCGCAAGAATACTCTTTTATCCAAACTACAGTCTGGTTTTAGAAAGACCCACTCCACTGACATCTCTGTTTTGACTGACTTCATCAGGAAAATAGTGGATCAGGAAAATGTCTGTGGAATAGTTGACCAGGGAAATGTCTGTTGTCATGGTAATGGTTGACCAGGGAAATGTCTGTTGTCATGGTAATGGTTGACCAGGGAAATGTCTGTTGTCATGGTAATGGTTGACCAGGGAAATGGCTGTTGTCGTGGTAACGGTTGACCAGGGAAATGTCTGTTGTCATGGTAATAGCTGACCAGGGAAATGTCTGTGGAATGGTAATGGATACAATATACAAAGTTGATGAGCCTTGGTGATATAGACCGATTCCATTTCAGATGATATGGGACTCCCAATCACGACCGTATGTGAGGCAGCCTGTTTATTGTGGTCTTAAATTACAAACGGTCATATAAATGACTTAATTATCTAGCGAATAAAACACCTCAATCCAGATTACATCTGAGGGCGCAAAATGATCCATTCACAAGTAGGCCTTTTCCTTGACATAATCAGGACATGACAGGCATAAATAATCACCAGTGCTACAATAACAGATCACACACATTGTGGTTATCAGAAGACAAAATGTATCTCTGAGGCCTTAGTTGGCTTTTAAATATATCCTACATTCTATAACCATTCATCTGAAAAGGAAGAAAATGTAAATGATGATAAATCTCTTTGTCAAAAGAGTTATAACTCGGAATACCAGTTTATACATTATTTTAACATCAAGATCAGGGGAGAGCGCGAACGCAGTCCCCCACTACCAGAAATTATGCAATTGAGATTTCCACATTTGGGAAATTCGCAGGGGTCAGCACAGCCGGAGTGCAATGGCTGAGCCTCGCCCTGGGTGAACCGCCTTCTTGATCACGGTGTCTCCCTTGCCAGGTAAGTATGAGTTGTACATGTTGGTAGAGGGGCACTCATTCCAGGACAAAGGTGTTTGTCTAACGGTTACCACTTCTACTACTGACAATACCACATCATATCGACCAGGGTCTAATAACGTTTACTAATACAGTTGCGGACAAAGCGGTGGAAAAGCGATGCACTTTGTTTTATATATTATATCGCTGTCTGACTATTTTTCCCATCATGCAACACGGTAGAAATGCTGAAATCACATTCGTGCTTACACAGCCAACCGAAAAGACACAACTATTTCTGGTATTTTGTAGAGTTCCAGACATTGTAGGAATAGTTTCATCACATACGACCCCAGATATAAAAGGAGAAACAGTCGCCTACTACTTCATCAACAACAACAAGACACAGTAGTAGCTACTAGGGATAGGGGGCGATATT
>NW_021822978.1:0-2500 GCF_901001165.1 Salmo trutta
CCTACCTACTACCTACCGTACCTAGCTACCTCCTACCGTACCTAGCACTCCTACAGTTACCTAGCTACAGACCTAGCTACCGTACTACCTACCACTACCTACAGTACCTAGCTACCTACCTACCTTACCTACCTACTACAGTACCTACCTTACCTAACTACCTACCCTACCGTACCTAGCTACCTACCTACCGTAACCTAGCTACCTAGGCTAACATTTTTCTGACCTAGCTACCTACCTACAGCACCTAGCTACCGTACCTACCTACAGTACCTAGCTACCGTACCTACCTACAGTACCTAGCTACCGTACCTACCTACAGTCCCTAGCTACCGTACCTACCTACAGTCCCTAGCTACCTACCTACCTACCTACAGTACCTAGCTACCTCCCTACAGTACCTAGCTACCGTACCTAGCTACCGTACCTACCTACAGTACCTAGCTACCTACCTACCTACAGTACCTAGCTACCTACCTACCTACCTACCTATAGTACCTAGCTACCTACCTACAGCACCTACCTACCTACAGTACCTACCTACCTACCTACAGTACCTACCTACCTACCTACCTACCTACAGTACCTAGCTACCTACCTACCTACAGTACCTACCTACCTACAGTACCTACCTACCTACCTTCCTACAGTACCTACCTACCTACCTACCTACAGTACCTACCTACCTACCTACCTACCTACAGTACCTAGCTACCTACCTACAGCACCTACCTACCTACAGTACCTACCTACCCACCTACAGTACCTAGCTACCTACCTACAGTACCTACCTACCTACAGTACCTACCTACCGTACCTAGCTACCTACCTACCTACAGTACCTAGCTACCTACCTACCTACCTACAGTACCTAGCTACCTACAGTACCTACCTACCTACAGTACCTAGCTACCTACCTACAGTACCTAGCTACCTACCTACAGTACCTACCTACCTACCTACCTACAGTACCTACCTACCTACCTACCTACAGTACCTAGCTACCTACCTACAGTACCTACCTACCTACCTACAGTACCTACCTACCTACCTACAGTACCTAGCTACCTACCTACCTACAGCACCTAGCTACCTACCTACCTACAGTACCTAGCTACCTACCTACCTACAGTACCTAGCTACCTACCTACCTACAGTACCTAGCTACCTACCTACCTACCTACCTACAGTACCTAGCTACCTACCTACAGTACCTAGCTACCTACCTACAGTACCTAGCTACCTACCCATCTACCTAGCTACCTACCTACCTACAGTACCTAGCTACCTACCTACCTAGCTACCTACCTACCTACCTACCTACCTACAGTACCTACCTACCTACCTACAGTACCTAGCTACCTACCTACCTACAGTACCTACCTTCCTACAGTACCTACCTACATACCTTCCTACAGTACCTACCTACCTACCTACCTACCTACCTACCTACAGTACCTAGCTACCTACCTACAGTACCTAGCTACCGTACCTAGCTACCGTACCTACCTACAGTACCTAGCTACCTACCTACCTACCTATAGTACCTAGCTACCTACCTACCTACCTACCTATAGTACCTAGCTACCTACCTACCTACCTACCTACCTAAAGTATCTGCCAACCTAACCAAAGGCACCTACCTACCTACAGTACCTACCTACCCACCAACAGTACCTAGCTACAGTACCTACCTACCTACAGTACCTAGCTACCTACCTACCTACAGTACCTAGCTACCTACCTATCTACCTACAGTACCTAGCTACCTACCTATCTACCTACAGCACCTACCTACCTACCCATCTACCTACCTACCTACCTACCCATCTACCTACCTACCCACCCACCCACCCACCCACCCACCCACCCACCCACCTACCTACCTACAGTACCTAGCTACCGTACCTAGCTACCGTACCTACCTACAGTACCTACCTACAGTACCTAGCTACCTACCTACCTACCTACAGTACCTAGCTACCTACCTACCTACCTACAGTACCAGTACCTAGCTACCTACCTACCTACCTACCTACCTACCTACCTACAGTACCTAGCTACCTACCTACCTACCTACCTACCTACCTACAGTACCTAGCTACCTACCTACGTACCTACCTACCGTACCTAGCTACCTACCTACCGTACCTAGCTACCTAGCTACAGTACCTAGCTACCTACCTACAGTACCTAGCTACCTACCTACAGTACCTAGCTACCGTACCTACCTACAGTACCTAGCTACCGTACCTACCTACAGTCCCTAGCTACCTACCTACCCACCTACAGTACCTAGCTACCTCCCTACAGTACCTAGCTACCGTACCTAGCTACCGTACCTACCTACAGTACCTAGCTACCTACCTACCTACCTATAGTACCTAGCTACCTACCTACCTACCTATAGTACCTAGCTACCTACCTACCTACCTACCTATAGTACCTACCTACCTACCTACCGTATCTACCTACCTACCTACAGCACCTACCTACCTAC
>NW_021822978.1:7500-25300 GCF_901001165.1 Salmo trutta
GCTGGTTTCTCTCACAATATTGCTGAGTAAGAGATATGCAGCAGTGACAAATGTGTCTCTCACTTCACTGCTATTGACAATATTGTCCACTGACAAAGACTCAAATAATTAGTATGTGTACAATCTGAAGCCTCTAACACACATATGCACAGTGACAATGCCTGCTGTCTCCCGCTCTCTCACTCCCTCTCTCAACCATACACAGCCTGCCGATGAAACTCTAAACACGCCCCAACACACAGAGTGCCTTTTAGGCTGTTTTAGGAGTTTCACTTTCTCAGCTTTATCACAAAGTTTACAACTCAAACACACTGCAGTCTGCAGCCACTACACAGAGATTAGAGAGGGAGGGGGGGAAGAAGGAAGAGAGAGTCCTAAAATGCAAGTAAAATGAGGGGAAGATAGGTTGGCGCCCCCCCCTTGGGTTGTGCCGTGGCGGAGATCTTTGTGGGCTATACTCGGCCTTGTCTTAGGACGGTAAGTTGGTGGTTGGAGACATCCCTCTAGTGGTGTGGGGGCTGTGCTTTGGCAAAGTGGGTGGGGTTATATCCTGCCTGTTTGACCCTGTCTGGGGGTATCATCGGATGGGGCCACAGTGTCTTCTGATCCCTCCTGTCTCAGCCTCCAGTATTTATGCTGCAGTAGTTTGTGTCGGGGGGCTAGGGTCAGTCTGTTACATCTGGAGTATTTCTCTTGTCTTATCCGGTGTCCTGTGTGAATTTAAATATGCTCTCTCTAATTCTCTTTCTCTCTTTCTTTCTTTCTTTCTCTCGGAGGACCTGAGCCCTAGGACCATGCCTCAGGACTACCTGGCATGATGACTCCTTGCTGTCCCCAGTCCACCTGGCCGTGCTGCTGCTCCAGTTTCAACTGTTCTGCCTGCGGCTATGGAACCCTGACCTGTTCACTGGACGTGCTTGTTGCACCCTCGACAACTACTATGATTATTATTATTTGACCATGCTGGTCATTTATGAACATTTTAACATCTTGACCATGTTCTGTTATAATATCCACCCGGCACAGCCAGAAGAGGACAGGCCACCCCTCATAGCCTGGTTCCTCTCTAGGTTTCTTCCTAGGTTTTTGGCCTTTCTAGGGAGTTTTTCCTAGGGAGTTTTTCCTAGCCACCGTGCTTCTTTCACATGCATTGCTTGCTGTTTGGGGTTTTAGGCTGGGTTTCTGTACAGCACTTTGAGATATCAGCTGATGTACGAAGGGCTATATAAATAAATTTGATTTGAAGATGTTTGGAAAAGAAGAGTAGAGCTTGAGGAAGTCAATGATGATGAGAAGACAATGATATGATCGTGGTGATAATGGTACAAGGTAAGATGAAAATCACATTATTGATATGGATGAAAACTCAAATCTCATCTCTCGTGATAAAGATGAGAAAGTCCGTGTGTTGAGTGTGTGACGAGGATGAAAACTTCAGCTTAGAGAAAGCTGTTGTTTATTACCGTAAATTCCGGACTATAAGCCGCAACTTTTTTCCCAGGCTTTGAACCTCGCGGCTTAAACAATGACGCGGCTAATATATGGATTTTTCCCGCTTTCAATTTTTTCTTCTCCAAAAAAACACATTCTGTGACGTGCTCAGTTTTTTGGTGGCATGAAGCTTTCATTAGACCAATGAAATTGCCGAACGGGTTAAGGTCAAACAACTTTTTAGTTTACTGTTTAGATTAAATCGAGCGCTCTCAAACTTCCCATCATTCTGATTACGGTAGTCATTTTGTAACCCTCATGGCAAAGACACGGAGAAATGTATATGATGCAGCTTTCAATGTGAAGGCGATTGATCTGGCTGTTGGAAAAGGAAATAGAGCTGCTGCACGGGAGCTTGGTCTTAATGAGTCGATAAGATGTTGGAAACAGCAGCGTGAGGAATTGACTCAGTGCAAAAAGACAACTAAAGCTTACTGCAAATTTTTTTTTTGTTACAAGCCGTGCTTCGTTAAAGCCTATTTATTTTTGTTACAAGCCGTGTTTCGTTAAAGCCTATTTATTTTTGTTACAAGCCGTGTTTCGTTAAAGCCTATTTATTTTTGTTACAAGCCGTGTTTCGTTAAAGCCTGTGTAAAGTTCATTTGTTTCAATGTACCGGTAGGCACCTGCGGCTTATAGACATGTGCGGCTTATTTATGTTCAAAATAAAAAATTAAAAAATAAAATTCAGTGGGTGCGGCTTATATTCAGGTACGCTTAATAGTCCGGAAATTACGGTACACTGGCAAGTCGCTGGGATACACAGAGCCTGGGAAGGGATCTGACGTTTCAACTGTGTGTGGTGTCCAGTCCCCCCCCCGTCCCCGTCCCCCCCCACACACACTAGGTGGGCAATGAGATCAGCTCTGGTCTCATATCCTCTCAGGACCAACCATCATCTAAACCTGGCAACCCAGACACCCGGCAACCCAAATCATCTGCTGATCTGGCAACCCTCCTGTGGCTGGGCCCTGTTCCGTTCCCATATTGTAAAAATCCCTTCCACCCTCCTCTCTTCCTTTAACTCCTCCCTGATCTAACAGAATACAGTAGGTGGTAGTAAAGGTTCAACAACACAGGTTTTACATATCCAACCAGATCAGTGATTACTACAGAGATAAGAGGATGCATTGTAACTGTATTAACTGAAGAGCCCAGCCAGGCCTTCAGCCAGGCCCCTTCAGCCAGGCCCCTTCAGCCAGGCCCCTTCAGCCAGGCGCCTTCAGCCAGGCCCCTTCAGCCAGGCCCCTTCAGCCAGGCCCCTTCAGCCAGGCCCCTTTAGCCAGGCCCCTTCAGCCAGGCAGTGGGGTCTGGAGTAGGATGAAGTTACCTAGACACTGAAAAAAGGGCCAGTTTTGTGGCTCCATTTATAAATGGTGAAGGTTTACATCTATGGTAGATCTGTTCTAAAGGGCAACTGTAGGGGTGGGCCTGGGGATCAGAGTTCACCAGCTGTGGTCGCTCATGCAGGCAATCATAACAACATAACATCTGACTCCAGCAGCATGGGGCATCTGCACAGACACACATTACATAAGAGAGAACTCACTGCTGGACTTTACATACACTTTCAGAGTTAAGGGTAACATCATTACAGTCACACGTCATAGATGTATCCTAAATCTTACCTCACAGAACAGTTGACACAACCTTAATGCTGAACACACACCAAGACTACCTCATGAGCACATCTCATCAAACCCCTGCTGTCTACCATACACACCGTCTTCTGACATGGTCTACAGCGTGCGCGCACGCACACACACACACACACGACTGTTTCCCAGGACATCTGCCTTCTCAGATGTGATTAATCAGGCTAGCCCAACCTGCGGCTGACTGGGAGAGTCGAAATTCATCAAATAAAGCTTTGAAATGGATAAATGGAAGCTTAAATTTGCCAGGTGTCACTTCAAAGTGATAAAAATATATATTTTTATACATACAGTAGCATTGTTTACAAATTGCCAGTCAGATTTCTCCATGTGTCACAGGATCCAACGAAAGTGGCGCCCCTCCTCGGTCGGGCGGCGCTCGGCGGTCGTCGTCGCCGGCCTATTAGCTGCCACCGATCGTTGTTTCTGTGTCGTTTAGTTTTGTCTGTCTGTTCCACACCTGTTTTGTGTATGTCATTAGTGGGGACTTATTTAATGTGTGTTTTCAGTTGGGATTTTGTGCGGGATTGTTTATTGTCCACGTTGTGAGATCGACAGTTTGTTTTTTGTAGTAAGATTTACCGGGCTGCGCTCCTTACCTTGGGAATTATATTTTGTGCTGTACGGGCGCAGTTCACTAATTACTGGTACTTTGTATAGCGCCCTGTGCTTTTCGGCGTGTGTGTGAGTAGAATTATTAAAAGACACTCATCTCCAGCACCTCTGTCTCCTGCACTTGATTTCACCTATCAGCCAGTCCAAGTCCGACGTGACACCATGTAATTATGATGCATGTTATTGATAAGTTCTTGTGCACGATCCATCCACATCTACAGCAACACATCAACAATACAAATAGGCCCATCGATAACCCTCTCATTATAAATGAGAGTTGAGTGATACAGAATAAAAGTAATTCAGCAGACAAATGAATGTGGTCACGGTTCATATATTGGCTACTGGCTGGCCGTCAGCTGATGACGGCAGATTTGAAGACACCGGTGGGTCTGTTTCAAAGTTGATAGCTTGAGTTTCTGGCAATTCACACAAAATACATTTAAACTCAGTTTACAATTCCTGACATTTAATCCAGGTAAAAAATTACCTGTCTTAAGTCAGTTAGGATCACCACTTTATTTTAAGAATATGAAATGTCAGAATAATAGTAGAGAGAATGATTTCATTCAGCTTTAAATTATTTCATCACATTCCCAGTGGGTGAGAAGTTTACATACAATCAATTAGTATTTGGTAGCATTGCCTTTAAATTGTTTAACTTGGGTCAAATGTTTCGGGTTGCCTTCCACAAGCTTCTCACAATAGGTTGGGTGAATTTTGTCCCATTCCTCCTGACAGAGCTGGTGTAACTGAGGCAGGTTTGTAGGATCCTTGCTCGCACATGCTTTTTCAGTTCTGCCCACAAAATTTCTATAGGATTGATGTCAGGGCTTTGTGATGGCCATGCCAATACCTTGACTTTGTTGTCCTTAAGCCATTTTGCCACAACTTTGGAAGTATGCTTGGGGTCATTATCCATTTGGAAGACCCATTTGCGATCAAGCTTTAACTTCCTGACTGATGTCTTGAGATGTTGCTTCAATATATCCACATACATTTTCCTACCTCATGATGCCATCTATTTTGCGAAGTGCACCAGTCCCTCCTGCAGCAAAACACCCCCACAACATGATGCTGCCACCCCCGTGCTTCACGGTTGGGATGGTGTCCTTCAGTTTGCATGCCTCCCCCTTTATCCTCCAAACATACCGACAGTCATTATGGCCAAACAGTTCTATTTTTGTTTCATCAGACTAGAGGACATTTCTCCAAAAAGTATGATCTTTGTCCCCATCTGCAGTTGCAAACCATAGTCTGGCTTTTATTATGGCGGTTTTGGAGCAGTGGCTTCTTCCTTGCTGAGCAGCCTTTCAGGTTATGTCGATATAGCATTCGTTTTACTGTGGATATAGATACTTTTGTACCCGTTTCCTCCAGCATCTTCACAATGTCCTTTTCTGTTGTTCTGGGATTGATTTGCACTTTTCGCACCAAAGTAAATTAATCTCTAGGAGACAGAACGCGTCTCCTTCCTGAGCGGTATGATGGCTGCATGGTCCCATGGTGTTTATACTTGCGCACTATTGTTTGTACAGATGAACGTGGTACCTTCAGGCATTTGGAAATTGCTCCCAAGGATGAACCAGACTTGTGGAGGTCTACAATTGTTTTTCTGAGGTCTTGGCTGATTTCTTTTGATTTTCCCATGATGTCAAGCAAAGAGGCACTGAGTTTGAAGGTAGGCCTTGAAATACATCCACAGGTACACCTCCAATTAGCCCATCAGAAGCTTCTAAAGCCATGACATCATTTTCTGGAATTTTCCAAGCTGTTGAAAGTCACAGTTAACTTAGTGTATGTAAACTTCTGACCCACTGGAATTGTGATACAGTGAATTATAAGTGAAATAATCTGTCTAAACAATTGTTGGAAAAATGACTTGTGTCATGCACAAAGTAGATGTCCTAATCGACTTGACAAAACTATAGTTTGTTAACAAGAAATTTGTGGAGTGGTTGAAAAACGAGTTTTAATGACTCCAACCGAAGTATGTAAACTTCCGACTTCAACTGTGTGTACAGTATATATTTATATATATTAGCTGGACCACTAGTGCCATGCTGTTGTGGACAGTGCCAATGGCAATCATGAAAGCCTACTGGTATGCCGTCTGCTGGTTTGTAAAGCCATTTAGCAAGGTAGCTAGCTATATCTAATTTAGCTGCCCACCTAACAGCTAATAGATCCACACACATCACTAGCTAAATGTGTGGCACTATACAGCCAAATAAACGTTTGTGCTCCTACTTGCAAACTTAGCTGGAGTTACAGCTGGCTAATTGTTTTCCCCTAGGGTGTTGAGTTTACTATTGTAACCTTTTGATGGCCAATTAATATTATAATTCAACCATATAGGATACTTGCTTAGGGTCGACTTTTCCATACAAGTGTTTGCACTGCAAGAGATCAAGCAGATAACGACTTGATCGTTGCACCGCAGTATATTGTCTATGTAAATTAGAATTACATTTTACTGCTGTACATTTCATAGCTGACTCGATACATAAATAATTTGTTATAATACAGTAGCCTACATGCTTGTTCTAAGTAATACTGCCGGTCAAAAGCCTCTCGGACGCATCTCAGATAGAGCACATTATGATGTCCCTCCTGGGTTTCTTTGCAAAAAAGTAAACTCTTGTCGGGGCAACAGTTTTATATTTCATATACACAAACGAGACTGGCTTCAAAGAATAGGACTGAACGCTTTTCCAACTCATTTGCCATGCCTAGCTGTGGTAATGGAGTTGGACTGTGGTCTGCAGAGACTACTGGCTCAGAGGATTAATACACGTCTAATGAGGACAGCAGGAGATCAATGGAGCTCACTCAACCTCTCAGAGGACTAGCGCAGCGCACACGCAGTCACAATATACAAGCACACACAAACACCTTGGCTGGGAGTGAATGTTTCACATATTCCGAGGGCTAATGATCATGAGGTAATTCTAGATAGGGAGCGATCAAATGATATTCTGTCTGTTTATCAAACAGGAGAGCAGCCTTTGAACCCAATAAAACAAACTACATCTCTCCTCCTTCTTCATTAAGTGACTTTTTTGTTCTCCCTCTTTCCCCCCTTTCCTTCTATCACCTTCTACACCACTGGTTCTCAATCCTGGTCCTGGGGACCCAAAGGGGTGAACATTTATGTTTTTGCCCTAGCACTACACAGCTGATTCAAATGATCAACTAATCAAAAGGTTTTGAATCAGGTGTGTAGTGCTAGGGCAAAAACAAAAATGTTCACCCCTTTGGGTCCCCAGGACCAGGATTGAGAACCACTGTTACTCCTTTCCTTCCCTCCCCCTCTACTTCTTCCTCTCTCACTACCTCAATCCCTCCCAAATGAACTATTCCACCATCAATTTCTCTCTTCACTCATGTAGCTTTCCTTCATGAAGTCTCCCTCCCTCCTGTAAGCATGTTCTAATCTCTCCATCATGTCAACAGAGTGGTGACAGGGGTAGCAGAGAGGAAGGGAGATGTGATGGTGATCAACATCATCAACACCAGGGACCGTGCTTATCAATCACCCTACTAGCACAATCAGTTACGCTTCCCTCTTCCCATCTTCCCCCGCTCCATCCCTCTGTCACTTGCTCTCCATTAATCATCTCTAAAGTGAGTAAGGAGGAAGCAGTAAAGAAATGTGGCTGGATTGAGCAGAGTATACATGGTGTGTGTGTGTGTGTGTCCACATGTGATAGATGGTTAGAGAACCTAAAGAGAGCGAGATATATTCAGCACTTTTCGGTCGATCCCTCTCCCTACTTAAACACACAGTAGAGTAAAGCATACACCGAAAAGGCAAACTGGTGGTTTTCAAGGTATAACTATCAGAGATGTGCTCGGTCAAGTGTTCATGTGTGCGCCTAAGAATTCATACCATCCATAAGCTCTGTGATATACACCAAACCAAGAAAAGCAAGCAACAGCTAACCCCCAACAGGTGTCTCTCTCCCTCCCTCTTTGTCCGTCCATCTATCTCTCCCTTGCAGGAGGTGCAGAAATGCTGAGGCGGTGGAGAACTTAGAGAGAGATCAATGTGGGAGGGCTCCGTGTACACAGGGACTGGGAGGACAGGCAGGCAGCATATGTGCAGGGAGCGAGGGAAGGATAGAGGGAGAGACAAGTAGGAGTATTAAAATAGTCCATATTGATCCGACTTGAACTAGAATAGAGTAAAACACAAAAATGCTGCGACACCGTCTCATAGATCACACACACACACAATCTCTGCCCCCCTGATGGACGTTTGCAGACAGATTGTTCTGGCTTATTGGGTTGGTCATGTCACCTGGGGAGCCAGTATTGGCTCACAAACACACTGACTGAGAGAGAAGAGATGGAGCAGAGATGCAGAAAAAAGGAGGGAGGAGAGAGAAGGGGGGATTTGAGATGCCTCCTACGTGCTCATATCTAGCTTTGACAGCAGCAGAGAGGGGGAGCAAAAGAGAGTGACAGATCAAAGAGGGACTGCAATGGCATGAGTATGATCATCCACCTACTAGCCACCCCAGGGGCCACACTATGGGGTCAAAATAAGGGGACAGACCAGTCCCACACTCTAGCATCAGTGTCCCCACGTAATCACCTCTTTTGTTAGGGCAGGCAGGAGGGCGGGGTGGCATGCAATGTCCTGGAACACAATGCCACCAATTCTCCTCAGATACACTCACGTGTGAAGCACTCAGTGAGTTGAGGTGCCCACCAGTCTACAGGTGGCACAGTGACGCTAGTCAGTGCCCACGCCTTTGCTCTGCTAGACCCTTCCACCATTCACATGCTTTCCCTGGAGAATGAGTGGTGAGGGAGGGAGGAAAATGAAAGGATGACTTGATAAATGGACTACCGGTCTGTCCCATTCAAACAAACTTAATTGAGAAATGCCAAGGGTGGCTATTATCAGCAATCTGCTATGAAAGGGACAGGTCAGTGGCTAGCCACAACAAAAAGAAAGTCGGACTGGGTGAATGGTGCTCTCAAAGCACTACAAGCAACCAGTGCCAACCTTGCCCCCCCCCCTACCCCACCACCCAGAGGGTCCCTCAGTGCCTCTACACAGAGGATGACATCACTTTAACAGTGTCATAAGTTAGCGACAGTGAGTCAGGGACAGACATAACACAGATCTCTACAGGATAACACTGTTACCGTGACAATACCACTGGAGACTGAGGGTTACGCACGTGTCACCCAGCCAAATGCTCTATGCCCATTATGTGGCCCTGTGCCAATGAGTCTGTTAGAGGGGGTGGAATGACTTAACACCACCATCAATCATTGAAATAAGTAGCACTAGCCCAGTCCCTTCTTGTGTCTCTATGCGGGTATGTCATACAAAGACAGGGCCATCTGGGGGACCAACAAGTGACTCCAACTCCAGGGAGAATGTTTAGCCATTCGGATTGTACTTAACTATATTTGAGAGAGTGGGAAAGTGTTATGGGCTGACCACACGCACACATTTACAGTGTCTCCAGTACAGAGTGTCCTCAGTAGCAGGCTCATAGCAAAAAGTCCAGAGGCAGTTACTAAGACATCCTACTGGCCCACACATGCCTGGGGTGTGGATGGGTGAGGGTTTAGTTTGTGATTGTTGGGTCAGTACTGGATCAAATCCAGAGGAGACCAGTTAGCACTCCAGTCACACACACTCTACTGTAACTAGCACTATGTGTAGACCTCGGCGTATGTGTAAGCAATCATATGAACAAGTGTGTGTGTGTGTGTGTGTGTGTGTGTGCGCGCGCATAATCATATGTTGGGGTCGGAAAGAAAGGGGGCGTTTAAAGCCACAGTCTGTTTTCCAAGGAGTGGAATGTTTCATTTGTTTTCATCCACATAATTTTTTAAGTACAGTAACAAAAAAATGGGAAAAAGGACGAGGAGAGAGGCACACACCTGAATCCAATAAATGAGATTGGAAGTATGAAAACTAAGGCAAAATGAGACTGACAATTGGACGCTCTAGGCAGTTTTTCTTAATTAGCACATCTCGACCTGAAGACAAAAAGTCCTATCCTGAGGGATTAGCAACAATATACATGATTTCCCAGCTGAACAGATCGTGCCACCAGGTAGCTGGTTGAGCCAACAGGAACTCAATCAGCGGCAATTACAATAGGAATGGTAGCACGGAATGGCTGAAACAGGATTTTGAAGAACTGATTGAGGCTCTGCTGGACACAAAAAAAATGAAGTAATTTCTGGCCCTGTGCCGTTGCTGGGTCGAGGTAGTGAACGTTTCAGCAGGCTACTAGCACTTCACAACTGGCTACGTGACTACTGCAGCTCCACGGGTGTACGCTTTCTAAGCAACTTTGACACCTTTTGGAAGTAGAGGGTGCTCTATAAGGAGGGTGGGATCCACTCTAATGATCTGGGTGCTTGGATCCTGTCCAAACACTACAAGGCAACGCTGAAGCATTGACTGGTCAAATCAAGCTTCTCAAAAAAGGTATTTACTCCCATTAAAATCACAGCGATATCATTCCACCAAAGCTTGCTGATAGGGGTATTGCAAATAGTAATTCTGTGGCTGTTAATTTAATTTCCATTGATAGCCCTGTTAGCTCACACAAGGAACCCACTGTTGTTAGATCCACCTATGCTATTAATAGTCTTCTATTAAGCTATCGTATTGCTACATGTGCTCATAAGCATAAGGGTACTGTCAATACTAATCTTATGCACCTGTACCTGAATTCTACTAAGCTCTGCAACTATGAATCCAAATCAGGAAGCCCATTATGGCTAGGCCATCAAGTTCTATTGACTCGTGTCACCATGGTTACTTTCAAATCTCTCAGAAGACTTGGACTTTTACAGAGAATTGTGTGATGCCCAATGGCTAAACTAGACTTTCTGGATGTCTGGGTGCATGACACTAGCCCAGACGTTCTGGTTCTCTCAGAGACCTGGCTGAATCATTTGATTAAAGATTAGGACGTTGCCATTGCGGACTAGACAAAACAAAGGTGGTGGTGGTGGGGGGTATTTATGTACATGCTCTCTTAGCATCTGTCCCCAAAATGTGTGACCTGTTGGTTAAGTGTCCATAAGCCAAAATATGAATATATTTATTGCTGCGGTCTGCCGCAGCAATTATTTCAGCTGTTGGTATTATTTTGGATTATCTAAAACCCTTCTGGGTATCTGTACAGGCTGTGTTAGGGACATCTAAATATTGATTGGCTTACACATGCCTCAGATCAGTTTAATAATATCTGTCTTGAGTTCAACTTGACTCAGCTAATAATGAAACCCACTCAGATTCATTTAAAAGAAACTAGCAAACTCCTCATTGGTTGACCTTATCCTGACTAGCCAGCCCCATTAGTATTTGGATAGTGGTGGTGTTGCAAATTATATCAGTGACCACTGCCCTATTGCTGGCATTAGAGATACCAAATTGAAAAAAACTCTGACCCTCGTACAATTGTGAAGATACCTATTTTTTTTATTCTCTCCCCAGGCATTCCTTCATTATTGATATTATTCTGAGCTTTTTCTACTAGCTGCATACCAGACCTTATTTGGCACTTCAATTTCTCATCCATTTTTAACTCTGGCTGATAAACATGGCACTTTCAAGCAACTCTGGTTCAAAAACCAAAACAAATCTATGGTGCCCTCAGACCTCTTGACAAGAAATCAAGGCTAGACAAACTGTCTCTTTAGCTGATTGGCAGCTATTTAGGCAATTAAGAAATAGATGCACTGCCTCCGTTAAACAGGCCAAATCAAACTACTTCCTTAGCGCTATGGCAGACTGTTACTGATCCCTCTAAATTCTGGAAAACCGTTAATTCACTGAAGCAGGGTAATTCCTATACTTCCCTGACTAAACAAGTAGTTTTAGACTCCAGCATCATTTCTGAAAAAGTTCAGATTTGTGATGCTTTAAAAATCTGCATTTAATCTCTGCTGGTCTCTTATTTGAAAGAAATGGTGGTCATACTGGTCTTGGCCAGTCAGTTGACTGTTCTGCCCACATACAGCCTCAGTTGCCTCGATGGATGATCAGTCAACCTCACGTGACTTGGGAAATGGTAGTCAAGGGATTTTTATTTTTGGTAACTCACAGAAAGTCTAGCTGCCTTATTAGCTATTGACACTAAGAAGTCATTAGGGGCTGACAATTTGGACCCATCTTTGCATAAAAGGAGTAATCCACCTCAAACCACTAATTCCTATGATAAACGGTGCTAAAGCGTTAAATAACACTAATGTGTAAAAACAATTGTCGTTATAACAAGGTTGGTAGAAAATAGTTTTTGGCAATCTGTTGCAGCTCAAATCTACTCCAAAACCCACAATGCAATGCGCTCGCCCTCTCTAGGCTTGCTGGCTGGCTAGCTTGAAAACATTGCTACACAAAATAATACCAAATTCAAGACTACAATGGACTTGGTGCCAACTGGAAACATATCCTGAGGCAGCATTTATTGTAGCTGGGGACTTTAACAAAGCAAATCTGAGGAAAACGCTACCGGAGATCTATCAACACATTGCCTGTAGTACTCGTGCTTCAAAAGCTGTCGACCATTGTTACTCTCCCTTCCGGGATGGCTACAAGGTGTGTGAAGTGTGTTTTTATTTATTTTATTTCACCTTTATTTAACCAGGTAGGCTAATCGAGAACAAGTTCTCATTTACAACTGCGATCTGGCCAAGATAAAGCAAAGCAGTTCAACACATACAGAGTTACACATGGAATAAACAAACATACAGTCAATAATACAGTAGAAAAAGTCTATATACAGCGTGTGCAAATGCGGTAAGATAAGGGAGGTAAGGCAATAAATAGGCCATGGTGGCGAATAATTACAATATACAAATTAAAACACTGGAGTGATAGATGTGCAGAAGATGAATGTGCAAGTAGAGATACTGGGGTGCTAAGGAGCAAGATAAATAAATAAATACAGTATGGGGATGAGGTAGTTGGATGGGCGATGTACAGGTGCAGTGATCTGTGAGCTGCTCTGACAGCTGGTAATTTAACCTCTCTTGGGTAGGGGGCAGTATTTTCACAACCGGATGAAAAACGTACCCAAATTAAAACGGCCTACTACTCGGGCCCAGGAACTAGAATATGCATACTATTAGTAGATTTGGATAGAAAACACTCTGAAGTTTCTAAAACTGTTTGAATGATGTCTGTGAGTATAACAGAACTCATAGGGCAGGCAAAAACCTGAGAAAAATCCAACCAGGAAGTGGGAAATCTGGTGCTTGTAGACTTTAAGTCATTGCCTATCTAACACAGTGACTTCGGGTTCATTTGCACTTCCTAAGGCTTCCACTAGATGTCAACAGTCTTTAGAACCTAGTTTCAGGCTTTTGCAGTGAACAGAGAGCGAACAAGAAGGCCGGGAAGTTGGTGACTCAGAAAATTACATGAGTTTTGTGGTGCGCATTCACGTGATGAGGTAGGAATATTATTTAAGTTTTATGTTAAAAAGGCCCTAAAGACGCTATACAACGTTTGACATGTTTCAACGAACGTAAATGTAACTTTTTTGACTTTTCATCGTGAAATTTTGAGCGCGCTTCCTACATTTGGAGTAGCTTACTGAAAGCGCAAACAACAAGGATGTATTTGGACATAAATTATATACTTTATCGAACAAAACAACATTTATTGTGGACCTGGGATTCCTGGAAGTGCCTTCTGATGAAAATCAAAGGTAAGTGAATATTTATAATGCTATTTATAATTTTAGATGACTCCAAAATGGCGGGTATCTGTATTGTCTGGCGTATTATTCTGAGCGCCGTACTCAGATTATTGCAAAGTGTGCTTTCCCCGTGAAGCTTTTTTGAAATCTGTCAGCGGTTGCATAAAGGAGATGGTTATCTATAATTCTTTGAATAACAGTTTAATATTTTATCAACATTTATGATGAGTATTTTTGTAAATTGTTGTGCTGATTCACCAGCAGTATTGGAGGCAAAATATTTTCTGAACATCACGCGCCAATGTAAAATGCTGTTTTTGGATACAAATATGAACTTTATCGAACAAAACATACATGTATTGTCTAACATTGAGTCCTAGGAGTGTCATCTGATGAAGATCGTCAAAGGTTAGTGCTTAATTTTGGCTGAATTTCTGGTATTTGTGACCCCTCTCCTGCTTGGAAAATGGCTGTGTGGCTTTTCTTGTGTTGTACCTGTCCTAACATAATCTAACTTTATGCTTTCGCCGTAAGGCCTTTTTGAAATCAGACAATGTGGTTACATTAAGGAGCAGTGTACCTTTAAAATGGTGTAAAATAGTCGTATGTTTGAGAACTTTGAATTATGACATTTTGTTGTTTTGAATTTGGCGCTCTGATTTTTCACTGGCTGTTGAATAGTGTGAACCGTGGGTGGGACGGTAGCGTCCCACCTGCCCAAGAGAGGTTAAGCTAGTGAGGGAGATATGAGTCTCCAGCTTCAGTTGTTTTTGCAGTTCGTTCCAGTCATTGGCAGCAAAGAACTGGAAGGAAAGGCGGCCAAAGGAGGAATTGGCTTTGGGGGTGACTAGTGAGATATACCTGCTGGAGCGCGTGCTACGGGTGGGTGCTGCTATTGTGACCAGTGAGCTGAAATTAGGCGGGGCTTTACCTAGCAAACACTTGTATATGACCTGGAGCCAGTGAGCTTGGCAACGAGTATGAAGCGAGGGCCAGCCAACGAGAGCGTACAGGTCGCAGTGGTGGGTAGTATATGGGGCTTTGGTGACAAAACGGATGGCACTGTGATAGACTGCAACCAATTTGCTGAGTAGAGTGTTGGAGGCTATTTTGTAGATGACATTGCCGAAGTCGAGGATCCGTAGGATGGTCAGTTTTACGAGGGTATGTTTGGCAGCATGAGTGAAGGATGCTTTGTTGCGAAATAGGAAGCCAATTCTAGATTTAATTTTGGATTGGAGATGCTTAATGTGAGTCTGGAAGGAGAGTTTACAGTCTAACCAGACACCTAGGTATTTGTCGTTGTCCACATATTCTAAGTCAGAACCGTCCAGAGTAGTGATGCTGGACGGGCAGCGATCGGTTGAAGAGCATGCATTTAGTTTTACTTGCATTTAACAGCAGTTGGAGGCCACGGAAGGAGAGTTGAATGGCATTGAAGCTCGTCTGGAGGTTACTTAACACAGTGTCCAAAGAGGGGCCAGAAGTATACAGAATGGTGTCATCTGCGTAGAGGTGGATCAGAGAATCACCAGCAGCAAGACCAACATCATTGATGTATACAGAGAAGAGTCGGCCCGAGAATTGAACCCTGTGGCACCCCCATAGAGTTTGCCAGAGGTCCGAACAACAGGCCGTCCAATTTGACACACTGAACTCTATCAGAGAAGTAGTTGGTGAACCAGGCGAGGCAGTCATTTGAGAAACCAAGGCTGTCGAGTCTGCCGATAAGAATGCGGTGATTGACAGAGTCGAAAGCCTTGGCCAGGTCGATGAATACGACTGCACAGTAATGTCTCTTATCGATGCCGGTTATGATATCGTTTGAGCGTGGCTGAGGTGCACCCATGACCCACTCGGAAACCAGATTGCATAGCGGAGAACGTACGGTGGGATTCGAAATGGCCAGTGACCCGTTTGTTAACTTGGCTTTCGAAGACCTTAGAAAGGCAGGGTAGGATAGATATAGGTCTGTAGCACTTTGGGTCTAGAGTGTCTCCCCCTTTGAAGAGGGGGATGATCGCGGCAGCTTTCCAATCTTTGGGAATCTCAGACGATATGAAAGAGAGGTTGAACAGGCTAGTAATAGGGGTTGCAACAATTGCGGCAAATTATTTTAGAAAGAAAGGTTCCAGATTGTCTAGCCCGGCTGATTTGTAGGGGTCCAGATTTGCAGCTCTTTCAGAACATCAGCTATCTGGATTTGGGTTAAGGAGAAATGGGGGAGGCTTGGGCGAGTTGCTGTGGGGGGTGCAGGGCAGTTGACCGGGGTAGGAGTAGCCAGGTGGAAAGCATGGCCAGCCGCAGAAAAATGCTTATTGAAATTCTCAATTATAGTGGATTTATCGGTGGTGACAATGTTTCCTAGCCTCAGTGCAGTGTGCAGCTGGGAGGAGGTGCTCTTATTCTCCATGGACTTTAGTGTCCCAGAACTTTTTTGAGTTTGTGCTACAGGATGCAAATTTCTGCTTGAAAAAGCTAGCCTTAGGAAAGCTAAGTGCCTGTGTATATTTGTTCCTAACTTCCCTGAGAAGTTGCATATCATGGGGGCTATTCGATGTTTGATGTTTGTGGTGAACATGTTTGTGTACGTGTGTGTGTTTGATGTGTTTGCAGTGTGTGCGTGTGAGCGTGTTTGAGTTGTGCGTGTGTGTGTTTGAGGTGTGCGTGTGGTGCGTGCGTGTGTGTTTGAGATGTGTGTGAGTTTGAGGGGTGCGAGGTGTGTGTGTTTTTGAAGTGTGTGTGTGTGTGTGTGTGTTTTTGAAGTGTGTGTGTGTGTGTGAGGTGTGTGTGAGTTGTGGTGCGTGTGCGTGTGGTTTGTGTGTGTGTTTGAGGTGTGTGTGTGTGGTGTGTGTTTGAGGTGTGTGTGTGTGTGTGTGTGTTTGAGGTGTGTGTGGTGTGTGTTTGAGGTGTGTGTATGTGTGTGTGTGTGTCTGAGGTGTGTATGTGTGTGTGTGTGTGTATGTCTGAGGTGTTTGAGTTGTGTGTGTGTGTGTGGTGTGTTTGAGAAGTGTGTGAGGTGTGTGTGTTTGTGTGTTTGAGGTGTGTGTGTGTGGTGTGTGTGGTGTGTGTGTGTGTGGTGTGTTTGAGAAGTGTGTGAGGTGTGTGTGTGTGTGTGTGTGTGTTTGAGGTGTGTGTGTGCTTTTGAGGTGTGTGTGTGTGTGTGTGTGTGCGCGCGTGTGCGGTGTGTGTGGTTCGTGTATGTGTGTGGTTCGTGTGTGTGTGTGGTTCGTGTGTGTGTGTTTGTGTGTGGTTCGTGTGTGTGCGTGTGGTTTGTGTGTGTGTGTGGTTCGTGTATGTGTGTGGTTCGTGTGTGTGTGTGTTTGTGTGTGGTTCGTGTGTGTGCGTGTGGTTCGTGTGTGTGTGTGTGTGTGGTTCGTGTGTGTGTGTGTTTCGTGTGTGTGTATGCGTGTTATTGTGTGTGGGTGTGGGTATGTGTTTATCTGTGTGTGTGTGTGGTGTGTGTGTGTATGTGTTTGAGGTGTGTATGTGTTTGAGAGGTGTGTGTGTGTGAGGATGTGTATGTGTTTGAGGTGTGTATGTGTTTGAGAGGTGTGTGTGTGTGTGAGGATGTGTATGTGTTTGAGAGGTGTGTGTGTGGTTTGTGTGTGTGTGTGTGTGTGGTTTGTGTGTGTGTGTGTGTGTGTGTGTGAGGTGTGTGTGTGTGTGTGTGTGTGTGTGTGTGTGTGTATGTGTTTATCTGTGTGTGTGTGAGGTGTGTGTGTGTGTGTGTGTGTGTTTGAGGTGTGTATGTGTTTGAGAGGTGTGTGTGTGTAAGGATGTGTATGTGTTTGAGAGGTGTGTGTGTGTGAGGATGTGTATGTGTTTGTGAGGTGTGTGTGTGTGTGTGTGTGAGGTGTGCGTGTGAGAGAGTGTGATTGTTTGAGGTGTGCGTGTGTGTGTGTGTGTGTGTTTGAGGTGTGTGCGTGTGTGTGTGAGGTGTGAGGTGTGTGTGTGTGTGTCTGTGTGTGTGTCTGAGGTGTGTGTGTGTGTGTGTCTGAGTTGTGTGTGTGTGTGTGTGTTTGAGTGTGTGTGTGTGTGTGTGTGTGTGTGTATGTGTGTGTGTGGTTCGTTTGTGTGTATGTGTGTGTGTGGTTCGTGTGTGTGTGTTTGAGGTGTGTTTGAGGTGTGTGTGTGTGTGTGTGGTTTGTGTGTGTGTGTTTCGTGTGTGCGTGTGTTTTCGTGTTTGTGTGTGGTTCGTGTGTGTGCGTGTGGTTTGTGTGTGTGTGTGGTTCGTGTGTGTGCGTGTGGTTCGTGTGTGTGTGTGTGTGGTTCGTGTGTGGTGTGTGTTTCGTGTGTGTGTATGCGTGTGATTGTGGGGGTGGGTGGGTGTGTTATCTGGGTGTG
>NW_021822978.1:25800-75198 GCF_901001165.1 Salmo trutta
TGCCAATTGCATGCTCGCTCTCAACTTGAGACATCTGTGGTATTGTGATGTGTGACAAAACTGCACATTTTAGAGTATCCTTTTATTGTCCCCAGCACAAGGTGCACCTGTGTAATGATCATGCTGTTTAATCAGCTTCTTGATATGCCACACCTGTCAGGTGGGTTGATTATCTTGGCAAAGGAGAAATTATCACTAACAGGGATGTGAACACATTTGAGAGAAATAAGCTATGTAAAATGTCTGGGATCTTTTATTTCAGCTCATGAAACATGAGACTAAACATTACATGTTGCATTTATATTTTTGTTCAGTTTACATCATGGGTCCCTGATCTGTACTATACAGAAATTAATATGAATATCATTCTCTTCATGGTGAGGTGACATATCCTAAATAGCTAAACAGGTATAAAAATATATGCAAAGGAGATTATTGCATTTGGGTATTATTCAATACTGGCTATTATTTTAATGAGCTCTGCCCAAAAACAAGAGCACATTTGGTTGATCTGGACTAGACCAAAAAGTTTGGACAGCACACTAGAGTACACAGACAGAGTCCAGACAGTTCAAAGTCTTGGTTTGACCATCAGGTAGAAAGAGAAAGAAAACAGTTATGAGCTGAATATAACAGTATGTTAGTGGCAGGCAGGAGACCAGTGGCAGGCAGGAGACCAGTGGAAGGGAGGACACCAGTGGCAGGCAGGAGACCAGTGGAAGGCAGGACACCAGTGGAAGGGAGGACACCAGTGGCAGGCAGGAGACCAGTGGAAGGGAGGACACCAGTGGCAGGCAGGAGACCAGTGGAAGGGAGGACACCAGTGGCAGGCAGGAGACCAGTGGAAGGGAGGACACCAGTGGCAGGCAGGAGGACCAGTGGAAGGGAGGACACCAGTGGCAGGCAGGAGACCAGTGGAAGGGAGGACACCAGTGGCAGGCAGGAGACCAGTGGAAGGGAGGACACCAGTGGCAGGCAGGAGACCAGTGGAAGGGAGGACACCAGTGGCAGGCAGGAGACCAGTGGAAGGGAGGACACCAGTGGCAGGCAGGAGACCAGTGGAAGGGAGGACACCAGTGGCAGGCAGGAGACCAGTGGAAGGGAGGACACCAGTGGCAGGCAGGAGACCAGTGGAAGGGAGGACACCAGTGGCAGGCAGGAGACCAGTGGAAGGGAGGACACCAGTGGCAGGCAGGAGACCAGTGGAAGGGAGGACACCAGTGGCAGGCAGGAGACCAGTGGAAGGGAGGACACCAGTGGCAGGCAGGAGACCAGTGGAAGGGAGGACACCAGTGGCAGGCAGGAGACCAGTGGAAGGGAGGACACCAGTGGCAGGCAGGAGACCAGTGGAAGGGAGGACACCAGTGGGAGGCAGGAGACCAGTGGAAGGGAGGACACCAGTGGCAGGCAGGAGACCAGTGGAAGGGAGGACACCAGTGGCAGGCAGGAGACCAGTGGAAGGGAGGACACCAGTGGCAGGCAGGAGACCAGTGGAAGGGAGGACAGTGGCAGGCAGGAGACCAGTGGAAGGGAGGACAGTGGCAGGGGACCAGTGGAAGGGAGGACAGTAGCAGGTGACCAGTGGAAGGGAGGACAGTAGCAGGAGACCAGTGGAAGGGAGGACAGTAGCAGGAGACCAGTGGAAGGGAGGACAGTAGCAGGAGACCAGTGGAAGGGAGGACAGTAGCAGGAGACCAGTGGAAGGGAGGACAGTAGCAGGAGACCAGTGGAAGGGAGGACAGTAGCAGGAGACCAGTGGAAGGGAGGACAGTAGCAGGAGACCAGTGGAAGGGAGGACAGTAGCAGGAGACCAGTGGAAGGGAGGACAGTAGCAGGAGACCAGTGGAAGGGAGGACAGTAGCAGGAGACCAGTGGAAGGGAGGACAGTAGCAGGTGACCAGTGGAAGGGAGGACAGTAGCAGGTGACCAGTGGAAGGGAGGACAGTAGCAGGAGACCAGTGGAAGGGAGGACAGTAGCAGGTGACCAGTGGAAGGGAGGACAGTAGCAGGTGACCAGTGGAAGGGAGGACAGTAGCAGGAGACCAGTGGAAGGGAGGACAGTAGCAGGAGACCAGTGGAAGGGAGGACAGTAGCAGGAGACCAGTGGAAGGGAGGACAGTAGCAGGAGACCAGTGGAAGGGAGGACAGTAGCAGGAGACCAGTGGAAGGGAGGACAGTAGCAGGAGACCAGTGGAAGGGAGGACAGTAGCAGGAGACCAGTGGAAGGGAGGACAGTAGCAGGAGGACCAGTGGAAGGTGAGGACAGTAGCAGGAGACCAGTGGAAGGGAGGACAGTAGCAGGTGACCAGTGGAAGGGAGGACAGTAGCAGGTGACCAGTGGAAGGGAGGACAGTAGCAGGTGACCAGTGGAAGGGAGGACAGTAGCAGGTGACCAGTGGAAGGGAGGACAGTAGCAGGAGACCAGTGGAAGGGAGGACAGTAGCAGGAGACCAGTGGAAGGGAGGACAGTAGCAGGAGACCAGTAGCAGGACACCAGTGGAAGGGAGGACAGTAGCAGGTGACCAGTGGAAGGGAGGACAGTAGCAGGAGACCAGTGGAAGGGAGGACAGTAGCAGGTGACCAGTGGAAGGGAGGACAGTAGCAGGTGACCAGTGGAAGGGAGGACAGTAGCAGGTGACCAGTGGAAGGGAGGACAGTAGCAGGTGACCAGTGGAAGGGAGGACAGTAGCAGGAGACCAGTGGAAGGGAGGACAGTAGCAGGAGACCAGTGGAAGGGAGGACAGTAGCAGGAGACCAGTGGAAGGGAGGACAGTAGCAGGAGACCAGTGGAAGGGAGGACAGTAGCAGGAGACCAGTGGAAGGGAGGACAGTAGCAGGAGACCAGTGGAAGGGAGGACAGTAGCAGGAGACCAGTGGAAGGGAGGACAGTAGCAGGAGACCAGTGGAAGGGAGGACAGTAGCAGGAGACCAGTGGAAGGGAGGACAGTAGCAGGAGACCAGTGGAAGGGAAGACAGTAGCAGGAGACCAGTGGAAGGGAGGACAGTAGCAGGAGACCAGTGGAAGGGAGGACAGTAGCAGGAGACCAGTGGAAGGGAGGACAGTAGCAGGAGACCAGTGGAAGGGAGGACAGTAGCAGGAGACCAGTGGAAGGGAGGACAGTAGCAGGAGACCAGTGGAAGGGAGGACAGTAGCAGGAGACCAGTGGAAGGGAGGACAGTAGCAGGTGACCAGTGGAAGGGAGGACAGTAGCAGGAGACCAGTGGAAGGGAGGACAGTAGCAGGAGACCAGTGGAAGGGAGGACAGTAGCAGGAGACCAGTGGAAGGGAGGACAGTAGCAGGTGACCCAACTGTGGTTTCTGACTACTATGATTTCCCATTATAGCCAATTGAATTGCAGTAATTCCTTTACTGATTTGGAAAAATAATGTATTTTAGTGACTTAATAATTAATCAACTTCATTTCAGAAAAACTAACTAATTGGTAGGTCTACATTTACTTGTTACTTCTGTGAACTTGCATTCTCTCTTTAACTAAATGTATAAAATACCTTAAAAAGGTTTTTGGTAACAGAATTACAAGGGACAAGACAATGTTCCTTAAACTTACAGAAGGCAAATAATTTCTCCAAAACTAAATACAAGTGTTGATATTAGTTGGCAGGGTTCTTTACTTCAACATTATGTGTTTAATGCATTTCTAATACCTTTTAAAGACTTTCCTGGTAGATGTTGTCCATGACCCCTTTTTCATCTGTTTGACAAGAAATCAAAGCCTTTCCTTATTCTTCAATTTTAGGATGGGAAAGGGTTTTAAAATCATATATAAATATCACACACACACACACACACACACACACACACACACACACACACACACACACACACACACTTTAAATTTCTCAAAAATAGACTTTCATTTGACACGCTCCTATGAACTTCATGATGGTGCTCATTTGATCATATCTGGAATCCTATATTGCCACAAAACAATGTTATGCAAGGTTCCCTTTCTCCTGACATTAAAAAGACACACATGCTCAGGATCAAGGCGCTGTTGACCGCAAGACAAAACAACCATCATTTCGCAAGAAGGAATAAGGTAGTGTTAGTTAAAGAGGGAAAGATGGAGAAAGAAAACAGGAAGGAGTGTTCAAGACGAACCGAGGTAAAATGTAGTTATGGCTATAGAAGCTGACATCAAACAAGTTGGCAGCTACATAAAGCCAGATTACCACATAAAGGACCAGCAGGCAAAGAACACTCGGTTACAAATTGTCTTGTGCCACAGCCAGACTCACACATCCACACACACTAGATTGACACTTCGTTCCCCTCACTTCCTATAAAGCCTTGGGTCATCATTAGAATATTCTCACCAACAACAATCACTTGACATATTCGGACTGTAAATAGACCTTTACTGCCACCAGACATAACATTAATCTCCCCCATATGTCATCTACATAAGTCACAATGGAAACCCACGTCATCTACATAAGTCACAATGGAAACCCACGTCATCTACATAAGTCACAATGGAAACCCACGTCATCTACATAAGTCACAATGGAAAACCACATCTACAGTTGTAGTGAGAAGTTTACATACACCTTATCCAAATACATTTAAACCCAGTTTCACAATAACATGACATTTAATCCTAGTAAAATTCCCTGTCTTAGGTCAGTTAGGATCACCACTTTAGTTTAAGAATGTGAAATGTCAGAATAATAGTACAGAGACTGATTGATTTCAGCTTTTATTTCTTTCATCACATTCCCAGTGGGTCAGAAGTTTACATACAATCAATTAGTATTTGGTAGCACTGCAATTAAATTGGGTTAAATGTTTCAGGTAGCCTTCCACAAGCTTCCCACAATAAGTTGGGTGAATTTTGGCCCATTCCTCCTGACAGAGCTGGTGTAACCGAATCAGGTTTGTAGGCCTCCTTGCTCGCACATGCTTTTTCAGTTCTGCCAACAGATTTTCTATGGGATTGAGGTCAGGGCTTTGTTATGGCTACTCCAATACCTTGACTTTGTTGTCCTTAAGCCGTTTTGTCACAACTTTGGAAGTATGCTTGGGGTCATTGTCCATTTGGAAGACCCATTTGCGACCAAGCTTTAACTTCCTTACTGATGTCTTGAGATGTTGCTTCAATATAGCCACCTAATTTTCCCTCATGATGCCATATATTTTGTGAAGTGCACCAGTCCCTCCTGCAGCAAAGCACCCCCACAACATGATGTTTCCACCCCTGTACTTCACGGTTGGGATGGTGTTCTTCGGCTTGCAGGCCTCCTCCTTTTTCCTCCAAACATAATGATGGTCATTATGGCCAACCAGTTGTATTTTTGTTTCATCAGACCAGAGGACATTTCTCAAAAAGTACAAGTCCCCATGTGCAGTTGCAAACCATAGTCTGGCTTATTTATGGCGGTTTTGGAGCAGTGGCTTCTTCCTTGCTGGGCAGCCTTTCAGGTTATGTCGATATAGAACTCGTTTTACTGTGGATATAGATACTTTTGTACCCGTTTCCTCCAGCATTTTCACATGGTCCTTTGCTGTTGTTCTGGGATTGATTTGCACTTTTCGCATCAAAGTACGTTCATCTCTAGGAGACAGAACGCGTCTCCTTCCTGAGCGGTATGATGGCTGTGTGGTCCCATGGTGTTTATACTTTCGTACTATTGTTTGTACAGATGAACGTGGTTCCTTAAGGCGTTTGGAAATTGCTCCCAAGGATTAACCAGACTTGTGGAGTTCTACAATTGTTTTTCTGAGGTCTTGGCTGATTTCTTTTGATTTTCCCATGATGTCAAGCAAAGAGGCACTGACCTTGAAGGTAGGCCTTGAAATACATCCACAGGTACACCTCCAATTGACTCAGTGATGTCAATTAGCCCATGAGAAGCTTCTAAAGCCATTACATCATTTTCTGGAATTTTCCAAGCTGTTTAAAGGCACAGTCAACTTAGTGTATGTAAACTTCTGACCCACTGGAATTGCGATACAGTGAATTAAAAGTGAAATAATCTGTCTGTAAACAAAAGTAGATGTCCTAACCGACTTGTCAAAACTATAGTTTTTTTAACAAGAAATTTGTGGAGTGGTTTAAAAACGAGTGACTCCACGAGTTGAATGACTCCAACATAAGTGCATGTCAACTTCCGACTTCAACTGTACATAAGTCACAATGGAAAACCATGTAATCTACATTACATAGGCTCACGTCATAAAGGAATTCATGTCATGTACAAATCACAATGACCACTCTCCCGCCTCCAAATCTGCAGCCATGTAAAGTTCCAGAGTGGCCTGACAGCGATAGCTATAACAGTTATATGACAGCTCCATTGCTCAGCACTGAAGGAGATCAAACATCAGTTAGTGTGGCCCAAGGTTGTCCTGTGGCACCGTCCTGCCTTATCCATCAGCTCTAATAGTTATTTTCTGACCCACTGAACAATTTCCCCTCCACACACACACACACACACACACACACACACACACACACACGACATCACAATCTGTAAGCCATCAGGCTCTAAGCCTCTACAGGGTCAGAGGGAAAACGGACATTTAGGGATGTCTAGGGACATCGCATCTCCTGCAGGCTAACCCCATTAATGCCCCATTTGTCCCGTTCATCCGAAAGCCAGAGCTCTTGGACTTCCACTCATAAAATATGTATGTCAAAGTGGGCCAAATAATCATAAATACTGCTGTGAAAGCGAATGAGTGAAAGAGCGAGCAAGCGAGAGAGGAGAGAGAGTGTGTGAGCAGGTGTGCCTGAGAGGAGACAGGAAGATTGACAGTGACTGTGTGAGAAGCCGTAAGAGGATAGAGAGGGATAGTCCCTGGAATTCAAAGAGACAAGGTGATAGAGGGGGTGCAGGTGAGAAAACAAGTGTGGCAGAATGCCATACACTAAATGGAGGGGTAGACAGCTGAGGGCCACCCTTTGCTGTTTATCAACCATTTTATTCTGTCAGTGATGGTCCCACTTTAAATGAACCAAAACGTATCTAGAGCATGCATATAGTCTTCATAAGCATTCCTACATTTAAACTATATCATAGATGCTTCACAATAATGTATAAGCAAAGTCTACAACATAAAGGGTGACATACAACACCGAATGTAAGTGGGACAGCTTACATGTGTATTATCATTTTCATTAGTGGGACAGCTTGTTTGTTTGTTGTGGTGTCGTGATGTTGAACTAGCTACAGTAGTCTCTTACAGTTCTGCCCCACATACGATGCCCACACAACCCCCACAATGGAACAGTGTCACGGTGACTCACAGTGTAGCTAAAGACGTGGGGAATAGAGAAAGGAAGTCAGAGAGAAAAACAGAGGGGGACAGAGAGAGGGACTGGAAAATGTAATCGGTTCAGTGACTCTTCAGAGATAGGAGCACACAGAGAGCCTGTTGGAGAGCGAGCAGGAGCCGAGCACAAGACCCGAGCACAAGACCCGAGCACAAGACCCAGCAAGGGTGACAGAGTGCCCAGCGCTGAATCAGCAAGCAGCTCATTGTGTAATCTCCCTCACATACAGGCACACACACAGCTTAACAGCAAGGGGGAAGTCTCAGTAAAAATAAACTATAATTAGAAGAAAAACAGGCCCAACTGCTCTTACGGTTGTACGCTTCAGTGGGCATTTACATTTAAAGTATATGAGCTAATATTTAGCCCAGGATGGTCTGTTCTGGGCTACATATTAGCGAGATACTTTAACCCTAAATGCACCGACAGGAGTACATTTTGATCCCATGGGATGAAAAATGTCAATTTTTAAAAAAAATACTTTTTTTTATCCTTCTTAAATGTTAGTACTGTCATGCAACTAGTAACTGACAAAAAAAACACAATGTACCATGATTTCTATGTTAATATGGAGGAATTACCAATTATCTATTTTGTATACTAGTGGTGCATAGCTAAACTGAAAATCTGGACTCAGTAGTAAACTGTGATAAAAACACCAAATTTGACAGAGGTAGATGTACGGACCCTGAAAATATTTAGATATGGAGAGGCAGCCACTATAACAAAAAAATGTAAATACATATTTAGCTTCCAGTCAATGTCTTTATAGCAAGTCAAGAGTTTCATATTTCCAATGCAATTGGAACGCCGTTTTGGCAGATATTCTTTTTTATTTTTAGACTATAAATAAAAATGGCGCAGGCCAATTGTCCAGGAAAATAAAATCCCATTGCAAAATAATGCTTTTTAGCCTATTCATTGATGTAAAAACCAGTCAATGGAAATATATTTTACCAGTCATGCTTATCGGTCTACAGATTAATTTGTATAATTTAAATGGTATTAAATTGGCGCATGTGTAATTTCATTAGCCGTTATGTTTATCACACACACACAGCATACAGACACAGAGTCTATGAGCGGAAAATCTGCCAGACAGCGCAAAGCTGCTGCTACAGCTTTTCATACAGCTCATTTTGAAATGTGCATTTAAAAGCCCAATCACTGCGTAACAATTCTAAATGCAATCGGGTGTTAAAACACTTTTGATGGCCAGTTGGCACAAATAAAAAGAGCTTCTACTTTTATTTCTGAAATGGTAATTGAAGTGTGTACCCATTCGAGATTCAAGTGCATATAGGCAACGGTAGTAAGTCTTCAGCGCATCACACCACTTTGCAATGAGCTGGAGGCAGTATGCATTTTGAAATCATATACTTAAAAGTTTGAAACCTGAACGTTTTACTTCATATTATGATGCATGTCTTACCTTGCTCCAAAGTACAATCCGACAATAGAAATGTGGGAGGCAATTATATTATAAAGACTTCCATATGCCATTGAAACCAGTAGCCTATTTCTCTCATGATCTATTGGTTTTCAAATCAAATTCTTTTCATTTTCCAGTAGCCAAAGGCACAATCCTAGTCATATTAGCAACCCATGCAAGTTGTTGCATCTTTAGATCTCCCCTCTTTCAAAATTTCTAATGGATATTTTAATCGCTATCGCATGAAACCGCTCGTATGTGCAATGTGCTTTGAACAACAGTGTTTTCCCGCTAATTGCATTATGGAACGAAAACATTTGTGCGTAGCCTACTGCCTTGTGCGCATTACTGCACTTATAATGTGAAGAAATAATATTTGATCAACATTTTAACTTGTTATGGATAGGGGGCAGTATTTTCACGGCCGGATAAAAAACGTACCCGATTTAATCTGGTTATTACTCCTGCCCAGAAACTAGAATATGCATATCATTAGTAGCTTTGGATAGAAAACACTCCAACGTTTCTAAAACTGTTTGAATGGTGTCTGTGAGTATAACAGAACTCAAATGGCAGGCCAAAACCTGAGAAGATTCTGTACAGGAAGTACCCTGTCTGACCATTTCTTGGCCTTCTTTGTCATCTCTATCCAAAACAGAGGATCTCTGCTGTAACATGACACTTTAAGGCTCCCATTGGCTCTTAGAAGGCGCCAGAACGTTGAATGATGACTCTGCAGTCTCTGGCTGAAAAACAGTAGCGCATTTGGATAGTGGTCGATCTGAGAAAAATGAGACGGGTGCGCGCGTGAACTTGAAGAGGCCATTTTATATTTTCAGTCTTTGAACGAAAACAACGACTCCCGGTCGGAATATTATCGCTATTTTACGAGAAAAATCGCATAAAAATTGATTTTAAACAGCGTTTGACATGCTTCTAAGTACGGTAATGGAATATTTTGAATTTTTTTGTCACGAAACGCGCTGGCGCGTCACCCTTCGGATAGTGTCTTGAACGCACGAGCAAAACGCCGCTATTTGGATATAACTATGGATTATTTGGAACCAAAACAACATTTGTTGTTGAAGTAGAAGTCCTGGGAGTGCATTCTGATGAAGAACAGCAAAGGTAATCCAATTTTTCTTATAGTAAATCTGAGTTTGGTGAGTACCAAACTTGGTGGGTGTCAAAATAGCTAGCCTGTGATGGCCGGGCTATCTACTCAGAATATTGCAAAATGTGCTTTCACCGAAAAGCTATTTTAAAATCGGACACCGCAATTTCATAAAGGAGTTCTGTATCTATAATTCTTAAAATAATTATGTTTTTTGTGAACGTTTATCGTGAGTAATTTAGTAAATTCACTGGAAGTGTTCGGTGGGAATGCTAGTTATGAACGTCACATGCTAATGTAAAAAGCTGGTTTTTGATATAAATATGAACTTGATTGAACAAAACATGCATGTATTGTATAACATAATGTCCTAGGAGTGTCATCTGATGAAGATCATCAAAGGTTAGTGCTGCATTTAGCTGTGGTTTTGGTTTTTGTGACATTATATGCTAGCTTGAAAAATGGGTGTCTGATTATTTCTGGCTGGGTACTCTCCTGACATAATCTAATGTTTTGCTTTCGTTGTAAAGCCTTTTTGAAATCGGACAGTGTGGTTAGATAAAGGAGAGTCTTGTCTTTAAAATGGTGTAAAATAGTCATATGTTTGAAAAATTGAAGTTTTCGGATTTGAGGAGTTTGTATTTCGCGCCACGCCCTATCATTGGATATTGGAGCGGTGTTCCGCTAGCGGAACATCTAGATGTAAGAGGTTATTAAGCTAAATGTTCTAATCTATTGCATCAGCCTCATTGCTTAAAAAAAATGTATGTACCTTAGGCCTACTGGTTGTATGAATTTGGGATCTATTGTCCCACAACTGTTCCCGGGTCTGTTTAGAATAGGCTATTTCTTTCTCACACAGAGCGACAAGCTGACCAATAGAATACGTAAACTTAACTATGGATATTACATTGACATAAGCAAGTGATGTTGCTGTTCGTTACTCCCTTCCCTGTAGCTCAGTTGGTAGAGCATGGTGTTTGCAACACCAGGGTTGTGGGTTCGATTCCCACGGGGGGCCAGCACAGGAAAAAAAAAAAATGTATGAAATGTATGCATTCACTACTGTAAGTCGCTCTGGATAAGAGCGTCTGCTAAATGACTAAAATGTAATGTAAAATGTACTCATCTTGTTGGCTGAGGAAAAAGTAAATGTGGCAGTTATTCTAACATCTTCAAAGTGTGCATTGGAATTTGGTAAGAAGGATGCATGCCTTTGCATCCTGGAGTTGCATGTTCTGTTAAAATGAATTACCATAATTTAAAATGTGATTTCTGTTATTCTGAGCACCACATTCCAGAAAGTTAGAGCGAAAAGTCTGATGGCAACGGCGCCTAAATAATGGTGGCCATTTTAGGTCGTAGTAGTATGTCAGCCTTTGAGTATCACAGAAACACAACACGTTCACTAGAAATGTGTGAACATTTTGAAAATAAATGCTTATTTTGGGGGAATTTAAACCATCTATTAAAAAAGGTTAATACAACAAAGTGTTACTGCTTGAAAAGCTGTTTATCCTTGCAATCATTATCAATTTGGGGTCAAATATTACCCGTTGGTGCTTTTAAGCTAAATACATAGATGTTTGCGGATTTTGGGTTAAAATTCACGGGAATCATCATCATCATCATCATCAAGGACAGCTGACAACCACTTGTGCCCTCGATCAACTTCACCACTTCAACCCGGGAGCCATAGAATAGGCCTAGGTCGACAGCAGTGCATATGGGGCTGCTGGTTTCCATACCAAACAGCAGCAAAGGATTCATTTGATTTCAATTCAAAGCAGTGCACTCAGGTAAAGCACACCACTGGTTATATTGAATAAACCAAGTGGGGAAACAGCTCAGATAGGTGTAACATGCAGCGCATTACAAGTTCCCCATTAATAAGCATTTCACCTCAGGTGGGTACCACCTGTTGAGCCCCTGTCATGCCCAAAGGAGAACGTGTCAAATATCCCCTTTGAGACTCGACCCCCACTTCCCAAGAACAGGTCATCATTAATTAATATTCAACATGTGCCAACTGTGTGTTATATACACCTGGGGAGTTCTTGTCTATTAATCCTCCTCGCATTATGCCTCAATCCAGCACCACCAAAAAAATAAGTCACCCATTGTTGGGTCGAAAATGTCGATGCAACCCACACACGCAGTCGCACTAGGCACATAGCTGCACTGACTACTGTATTGTTTGTTTGAAGATGAGAACACAAGTTATTCGTTCACGGAATAGCTCGCTATTACACCGACTATTAGTACCTGGTGCAGCCTACAGTATGCATTGAGCTGCGGTGATGAGAGAGACTTTGTTCTGGACAAATCCAGATGTGTTCTCACAATAGCGCCTGATAAGGACAGTATTTTCTGTATGTGAATAACTGAACGAGATTACACCCATTCAATTGTGTTTTAAAATATAATTTATTTGACCAACCATGAGTGAAATTCATAAACCTCTGTCATAAGCATGTCGTCACCTCTAATTTTACCAATTGTAGACTAACCAGCCCAGTCGCTATATGAGGAACACTCAACTTTTCTAGAGAACAGGTTTTGAGCGTTCTTCAGCTACCCAGGTGCAAGCATAAGACTTGTAACCCGTTCTAGACGGTAAAAACTGTGAACCACATTTGATCAAACAGGCGCCACTGGCAACACACACTGCTGTCACTTTGTAACGAAGTGAAGTTGAAGTGGCAACAAGTTAACTTACCAAAGTTTGTTCATACTGTAGCGCGCGCTGATCGTCGCCGGCCATGGCTGCGTTGTGTGGCTCGCGCCACCGGCAGAAGTGCCAGAGAGACTGGGTGAGGAATTATTTTGAGGTTGCAGTGAGACACAAGTGCTCTCTCTTGTTTGCGCGTGATTAGAACATGGGGCTAATTAATGTGTCATAAAGTTGATGACATTCACGAGATTAACTCAAAAGTGCTGCATAACAGAGTTCCTTGATTTTATATCCCCAAATCTTTTCCAGGATCCACACAGAGGCGGGACTTAGTGGCTTGGAGGAGACACCCCTTTAGCTCGTTCAAATGGTACAGTCTGTCCTCGAGTTTTTCGAACAGTGAAAGTTCAGGATTTCGCTGAATGTTAGCTAAATATTTTAAATGCTTGCTTGCACCTTGATGTTTTGTCAGTCAAATATATCGTTGAAAGATAGAAGAACGAAATAATAAACTATCTACGCTGTTCTGAAATGTTTAGATATTGGTGTGTCTGTGTTGAAAGGTGTTTTATTTTCAAGGTGTCGTGATTACTATTCAGTGGAGTCACGGGTAACCTGGATACGTGCAGTGTCTGAAAGTGGGCGTGTCAAAAGATGTAGGCAGATCAATAGTAGTGGATGTACGGAAAGCGAATCAGCTAATTGGGCAGATTTGTTGCCACTCAAGACCGTTTTGCGTGGCTGATTGGGGATGCAAGACGAGTCGATTGCTGACAACTGTTGTGTTTAAGCTAAGCCTAACCCTTTTCCTAACTTTAAACTAATTATCCTAACCTGCCACGTTAGTTATCCTAATGTGCTACGCATTTAAGCTACACCTAACCTTAATCTCATTCTCCTAACCTGCCACGTTACTTATCCTAACCTGCTATGTTCATTTTCCTAGCCTGCTACATTAGTTATCTTAACCTGCTATGTAAACATTAAACTGACCCGTGGTTCACCTGGCTATGGCCGGTCTAACCAATAATGGAGCGCTGATGTTACACCCATCCAGAGTATGTGAGAGGAGTGAAGAGAGCGAGATTCCCAAAGGCTGTAGCTTCGGCCTTCTAGCCTGCTCCAATTTCACTCCAATAGCGCTGCAGTTGCGCTCACTTCACCAGCTCAGGGCATGCACGGCCCAGCGTGCATTTTCAGTATACTTGTGTGCTGCTATAGCCCCTTGAAACTGATAAAACAGACAGGTGCAAAATCAAGGTGACTTACAAAGATGAGGACCAAGGGAGGGAGTGCGGTGAGGTAGTGTCCACACAACTTAATAATCATTGTGGAATCTGAAAAGACACATGGCGAAAGCATGATGGTGCACTTACTACATTCACACGCTAAAATAAAGGACTGAGGTGGGTAGCTAATTAAGTGTGTCATTGTAGCAAAGTATTTTAACAAAAAATCTGATATCTTAAAAGTGTACTTAATTTTTGTTCTATTATCTATAACAGTGGTTCCCAAACTTTTTATAGTTCCGTATCCATTCAAACATTCAACCTCCAGCTGCGTACCCCCTCCAGCACCAGGGTCAGCACACTCTCAAATGTTGTTTTTCCATCATTGTAAGCCTGCCACACACACTATACAATACATTTATTAAACATAACAATGAGTGTGAGTTTTTGTCACAACCCGGCTCGTGGGAAGTGACAAAGCTCTTATAGGACCAGGGCACAAATAATAATATGATAATAATCAATAATTTTGCTCTTTATTTAACCATCTTGTTGCAATTTCGATGAGGCTCTCTTGTTCAGATATCGGTGAGTGGACTGGAGGCAGGGCATGAAAGGGATAACGAATCCAGTTGTTTGTGTCGTCCGTTTCAGGAAAGTACCTGCGTAATTGCGCACCCAACTCACTCAAGTGATTCGCTATATCACATTTGACATTGTCCATAAGCTTGAGTTCATTTGCAGACAAAAAAATTATACAATGATGGAAAGACCTGTGTGTTGTCCTTGTTAATGCAGACAGAGAAGAGCTCCAACTTCTTAATCATAGCCTTAATTTTGTCCCGCACATTAAATATAGTTGCGGAGAGTCCCTGTAATCCTAGATTCAGATCATTCAGGTGAGAAACAACATCACCCAGATAGGCCAGTCGTGTGAGGAACTTGTCATCATGCAAGCGGTCAGACAAGTGAAAATTATGGTCAGTAAAGAACTTTAAGCTCATCTCTTAATTTAAAAAAAGTGTCAATACTTTGCCCCTTGATAACCAACGCACTTCTGTGTATTGTAAAATAGTTACATGGTCGCTGTCCATATCATTGCATAGTGCAGAAAATACACGAGAGTTCAGGGACCTTGCTTTAACAAAGTTAACCATTTTCACTGTAGTGTCCAAAACGTCTTTAAAGCTGTCAGGCATTCCCATCGCAGTGTACCCTGTGAATGCTGCAGTGTACCCAAGTGGCGTCTGGAGCAACTGCTTGCATGTCTACCACTCCACTTTCTTCCTGTCATGGCTTTTGCGCCATCAGTACAGACACCAAACACATCTTGACCACCAAAGTTCATTTGATGTCACAAAGCTGTCCAGTACTTTAAAATGTTTATCTCCTGTTGTCCTGGTTTCCAGAAGAGGATGTCTTCCTTAATTGACGCCCCATAAAAGTAACGGACATATACCAGGAGATGTGCCAGGCCCGCCATGTCTGTATGCGAAGCAGTAATTATTTCAAAACATCTCCTGCCAAGTCACTGATGCGTCGTGAAACAGTGTTGTTTGATGAAGAAATTATCTGTATAGTTTTTTTGACCTTTTCCCCCAGTATTGCCCCAGTCATACCCGCGGCAGCAGGAAGAATGAAGTCCTCCACAATAGTATGGGGCTTGCCTGTCCTAGCCACTTGGTAGCTCACCATATAAGACGCTTCTATCCCCATCTTATTAATGGTATCTGTTGCTTTTATATATGTGTTACTACTCGAAAGTCGTCTTAATTCTCGCTCAAACTCCCGTGGCTTATTTTTCAAATTGGCATTTTAGGATTCTAAATGTCTGCGCAAGAGTGAAGTTTTCATCGAGTTGTGAGATAGTACTTTGCACATATAACACACTGTGGCTGAGGAAAGGCACAAGTGAACCCCAAATCAATGTAGATCTCATCATATTTGCGCCTCTTCGGTGGTCCAACGTCCCTGTCTGTTGTTCAGTGCTTTCCCGGATAAGGGGACAGTAACTCCTTGGCTACATCAGATTCACAACTGTCAGTGTCCATGCTAGCAGGGCTAACAACAAATGTAGAAGGTGTTTTACTGCTGGTAGTAGCAGTACTACCAGTAGAGCTGGTATGTGTCTCTATGGACGCGGGTCTTACTTTTTTTAACCATTTATCCATTTTCGAGCTATCAGAGTGAGCAGCAGCTATTTTTGGCTCCATACGGACCGTTAGTGGAATTCCTGCAAGAGAGTAACGGTTAATGTGATTGGCTGTTAATTATTTGACTAGGCTACCTGTATTTGACATTGTGTTGTTATTTCTTCTAACCCCCCCCCCAAAAAGATATAGATGTACTATTGTAAAGTGGTTGTTCCACTGGATATCATAAGGTGAATGCACCAATTTGTAAGTCGCTCTGGATAAGAGCGTCTGCTAAATGACGTAAATGTAAAATGTAAATTTCGCTGAACACTAGATGGTTTAATTTGATTTTTGGCAGTGAAACGAGGCTACTCAGGCGAGAGAAAAAAACTCGCCCAAATGTATAGCCCCGTTGGAAAATATAAATGGTCTGTTTGAAAATGTGGAGAAAATATATATATACAGTTGAAGTCAGAAGTTTACATAGACTTAGGTTGGAGTCATTAACTTCCATGGGCTACGTGGGACGCTAGCAACTTACAAAAATACTCATCATAATCGTTGATAAAATTTACAACAGTTATTGAAATAATTATAGATATACTTCTCCTTAATGCAACCGCTGTGTCCGATTTTAAAATAGCTTTACGGAGAAAGCACATTTTTCAATATTCTGAGTACATAGCTCAGCCATCAAAGCAAGCTATACAGATCCCCACCAAGTTCTGGGGTCAACTAAACTCAGAATTAGTATTATAAATATTCTCTAACCTTTGCTGATCTTCTTCAGAATGCACTCCCAGGACTCCTACTTCCACAAGAAATTTTATTTTTGTTCAAAATACTCCATATTTATGTCCAAATACCTCAGATCACTATCCAAAGGCATAACGCGCGAGCGTAAATCCAGACACGAAAAGTCAAATAGTTCCATTACCGTTCGTAGAAACATGTCAAACGTTGTTTACAATCAATCCTGAGGGTCTTTTTAACATAAAACGTCGATAATTTTCCAAACGGACAATAGCGTATTCATTACAGAGGAAAAAGAAGGAGCGACGCGCAAAACGTGCCCGCGCAGTAAACAACTCACTGGTCCCAGGCAGTCCACTCATTGACTGAGCTCCTATTTTCTGCCCAGTAACAGGAGAAGGATGAAACATGTTTCTAAAGGCTGTTGACAGCCAATGGAAGCCTTAGGAAGTGCAACGTGACCCCACAGACACTGTAGTTTCGATAGGGATTCAAAAGAAGAACTACAATTCTCAGATTTCCCACTTCCTGGTTGGATTCTTCTCAAGTTTTTGCCTGCCAAATGAGTTCTGTTATACTCACAGGCATCATTCAAACAGTTTTAGAAACGTCAGAGTGTTTTCTATCCAAATCTACTAATATTATGCAAATGTTTGACTCTGGGCCCGAGTATTAGGCAGTTTACTCTGGGCACGATTTTCATCCGAAAATGAAAATACTGCCCCCTATACTTTAAAAAGTTAAAACTCATTTTTCAACCACTCCACAAATTTCTTGTTAACAAACTATAGTTTTGGCAAGTCGATTAGGACATCTACTTTGTGCATGACACAAATAATCTGTCCAACAATTGTTTACAGACAGATTATTTCACTTATAATTCACTGTATCACAATTCCAGTGGGTCAGAAGTTTACATACACTAAGTTGACTGTGCCTTTAAATAGCTTGGAAAATACAGAAAATGATGTCATGCCTTTAGAAGCTTCTGATAGGCTAATTGACATAATTTGAGTCAATTGGAGGTGTACCTGTGGATGTATTTCAAGGCCTACCTTCAAAGTCAGTGCCTCTTTGCTTGACATCATGGGAAAATCAAAAGAAATCAGCCAAGACCTCAGAAAAACAATTGTAGACCTCCACAGGTCTGGTTCATCCTTGGGAGCAATTTCTAATTACCATGTTCATCTGTACAAACAATAGTACGCAAGTATAAACACCATGGGACCACGCAGCCATCATACCGCTCAGGAAGGAGACGCGTTCTCTCTGCTAGAGATTAACGTACTTTGATGTGAAAAGTGCAAATCAATCCCAGAACAACAGCAAAGGACCTTGTGAAGATGCTGGAGGAAACAGGTACAAAAGTATCTATATCCACAGGAAAACGAGTCCTATATCGACATAACCTGAAAGGCCGCCCAGCAAGTAAGAAGCCACTGCTCCAAAACTGCCATAAAAAAGCCAGACTACGGTTTGCAACTGCACATGGGGACAAAGATTGTACTTTTTGGAGACATGTACTCTGGTCTGATGAAACAAAAATAGAACTGTTTGGCCATAATGACCATCGTTATGTTTGGAGGAAAAAGGGGGACGCTTGCAAGCCGAGGAACATTATCCCAACAGTGAAGCACGGGGGTGGCAGCATCATGTTGTGGGGTTGCTTTGCTGCAGGAGGGACTGGTGCACTTCACAAAATGGATGGCATCATGAGGATGGAAAATGATGTGGATATATTGAAGCAACATCTCAAGACATCAGTCAGGAAGTTAAAGCTTGGTCGCAAATGGGTCTTCCAAATGAACAATGACCCCAAGCATACTTCCAAAGTTGTGGCAAAATGGCTTAAGGACAACAAAGTCAAGGTATTGGAGTGGCTATCACAATAGCCCTGACCTCAATCCTGTAGAAAATGTGTGGGTAGAACTGAAAATGTGTGTGCGAGCAAGGAGGCCTACAAACCTGACTCAGTTACACCAGCTCTGTCAGGAGGAATGGGACAAAATTCACCCAGATTATTGTGGGAAGATTGTGGAAGGCTACCCGAAACGTTTGACCCAAGTTCAACAATTTAAAGGCAATGCTACCAAATACTAATTGAGTGTATGTAAACTTCTGACCCACTGGGAATGTGATGAAAGAAATAAAAGCTGAATGAAATCAATTATTCTCTGCTATTATTCTGACATTTCACATTCTTAAAATAAAGTGGTGATCCTAACTGACCTAAGACAGGGAATTTTACTAGGATTAAATGTCAGGAATTGTGAAAAACTGAGTTTAAATGTATGTAAACTTCCGATTTCAACTGTGTGTGTATATATATATATATATACAGTGAGGGAAAAAAGTATTTGATCCCCTGCTGATTTTGTATGTTTTCCCACTGACAAAGAAATGATCAGTCTGTATTTTCAATGGTAGGTTTATTTGAACAGTGAGAGACAGAATAACCAGAAAAAAATCCAGAAAAACGAATGTAAAAAATGTTATAAAAGGATTTGCATTTTAATGAGGGAAATAAGTATTTGACCCCTCTGCAAAACATGACTTAGTACTTGGTGACAAAACTCTTGTTGGCAATCACAGAGGTCAGACGTTTCTTGTAGTTGGCCACCAGGTTTGCACACATCTCAGGAGGGATTTTGTCCCACTCCTCTTTGCAGATCTTCTCATTAAGGTTTCGAGGCTGACGTTTGGCAACTCGAACCTTCAGCTCCCTCCACAGATTTTCTATGGGATTAAGGTCTGGAGACTGGCTAGGCCCTCCAGGACCTTAATGTGCTTCTTCTTGAGCCACTCCTTTGTTGCCTTGGCCGTGTGTTTTGGGTCATTGTCATGCTGGAATACCCATCCACGACCCATTTTCAATGCCCTGGCTGAGGGAAGGAGGTTCTCACCCAAGAGTTGATGGTACATGGCCCCGTCCATCTTTCCTTTTGATGCGGTGAAGTTGTCCTGTCCCCTTAGCAGAAAAACATCCCCAAAGCATAATGTTTCCACCTCTATGTTTGACAGTGGGGATGGTGTTCTTGGGGTCATAGGCAGCATTCCTCCTCCTCCAAACACGGCGAGTTGAGTTAATGCCAAAGAGCTCCATTTTGGTCTCATCTGACCACAACATTTTCACCCAGTTGTCCTCTGAATTATTTAGATGTTCATTGGCAAACTTGAAGTAGGGCATATATATGTGCTTTCTTGAGCAGGGGGACCTTGTGGGCGCTGCAGGATTTCAGTCCTTCACGGCGTAGTGTGTTACCAATTGTTTTCTTGGTGACTATGGTCCCAGCTGCCTTGAGATCATTGACAAGATCCTCCCGTGTAGTTCTGGGCTGATTCCTCACCGTTCTCATGATCATTGCAACTCCACGAGGTGAGATTTTGCATGGAGCCCCAGGCCCAGGGAGTGTGACAGTTCTTTTGTGTTTCTTCCATTTGCGAATAATCGCACCAACTGTTGTCACCTTCTCACCAAGCTGCTTGGTGATGGTTTTGTAGCCCATACCAGCCTTGTGTAGGTCTACAATGTTGTCCCTGACATCCTTGGAGAGCTCTTTGGTCTTGGCCATGGCGGAGAGTTTAGAATCTGATTGATTGATTGATTGATTGATTCTGTGGACAGGTGTCTTTTATACAGGTAACAAGCTGAGATTAGGAGCACTCCCTTTAAGAGTGTGCTCCTAATCTCAGCTCGTTACCTGTATAAAAGACACCTGGGAGCCAGAAATCTTTCTGATTGAGAGGGGGTCAAACTTATTTCCCTCATTAAAATACAAATCAATTCAAAACATTTTTGACATGCATTTTTCTGGATTTTTTTGTTGTTATTCTGTCTCTCACTGTTCAAATAAACCTACCATTAAAATTATAGACTGATCATTTCTTTGTCAGTGGGCAAACGTACAAAATCAGCAGGGGATCAAATACTTTTCCCCCTCACTGTGTAATATACACTTCTCAAAAAAATAAAGGGAACACTTAAACAACACAATGTAACTCCAAGTCAATCACACTTCTGTGAAATCAAACTATCCACTTAGGAAGCAACACTGATTGACAATAAATTTCACATGCTGTTGTGCAAATGGAATAGACAACAGGTGGAAATTATAGGCAATTAGCAAGACACCCCCAATAAAGGAGTGGTTCGGCAGGTGGTGACCACAGACCACTTCTCAGTTCTTATGCATCCTGGCTGATGTTTTGGTCACTTTTGAATGCTGGCGGTGCTTTCACTCTAGTGGTAGCATGAGACGGAGTCTACAACCCACACAAGTGGCTCAGGTAGTGCAGCTCATCCAGGATGGCACATCAATGCGACCTGTGGCAAGAAGGTTTGCTGTGTCTGTCAGCGTAGTGTCCAGAGCATGGAGGCACTACCAGGAGACAGGCCAGTACATCAGGAGACGTGGAGGAGGCCGTAGGAGGGCAACAACCCAGCAGCAGGACCGCTACCTCCGCCTTTGTGCAAGGAGGAGCAGGAGAAGCACTGCCAGTGCCCTGCAAAATGACCTCCAGCAGGCCACAAATGTGCATGTGTCTGCTCAAACGGTCAGAAACAGACTCCATGAGGGTGGTATGAGGGCCCGACGTCCACAGGTGGGGTTTGTGCTTACAGCCCAACACCGTGCAGGACGTTTGGCATTTGCCAGAGAACACCAAGATTGGCAAATTCGCCACTGGCGCCCTGTGCTCTTCACAGATGAAGCAGGTTCACACTGAGCACATGTGACAGACGTGACAGAGTCTGGAGACGCCGTGGAGAACGTTCTGCTGCCTGCAACATCCTCCAGCATGACCGGTTTGGCGTGGGTCAGTCATGGTGTGGGGTGGCATTTCTTTGGGGGGCCGCACAGCCCTCCATGTGCTCGTCAGAGGTAGCCTGACTGCCATTAGGTACCGAGATGAGATCCTCAGACCCCTTGTGAGACCATATGCTGGTGCGGTTGGCCCTGGGTTCCTGCTAATGCAAACAATGCTAGACCTCATGTGGCTGGAGTGTGTCAGCAGTTCCTGCAAGAGGAAGGCATTGATGCTATGGACTGGCCCGCCCGTTCCCCAGACATGAATCTAATTGAGCACATCTGGGACATCATGTCTCGCTCCATCCACCAACGCCACGTTGCACCACAGACTGTCCAGGAGTTGGCGGATGCTTTAGTCCAGGTCTGGGAGGAGATCCCTCAGGAGACCATCCGCCACCTCATCAGAAGCATGCGTTGTAGGGAGGTCATACAGGCACGTGGAGGCCACACACACTACTGAGCCTCATTTTGACTTGTTTTGTGTGGTTTTCCACTTTAATTTTGAGTGTGACTCCAAATCCAGACCTCCATGGGTTGATAAATTGGATTTCCATTGATTATTTTTGTGTGATTTTGTTGTCAGCACATTCAACTATGTAAAGAAAAAAGTATTTAATAAGATTATTTCATTCATTCAGATCTAGGATGTGTTATTTTAGTGTTCCCTTTATTTTTTTGAGCAGTATATATATATATATATATATATATATATATAATATATATTTTTGTGTCAATCACATTTTATTTGCCGTTCCCCTACCCTAGTTTGGGAATACCTGATCTATACAAAAGGACTTAGTTGATTTTGGCCCAATAGGACTGACATATTCCAACTTTCAAGGAGATTTCCATTTGGGTTATTTTGCCTAAAATCCTTTAGGCCTCCCTAATAGAAGAAGAAAAAACAACTCTGCATCTCTGCCCAGCCTTGTCAAGAGTGGCCAAAAGGGTGTTTATCATCCCCATGACTGTGTAAGTGCAGAGAGGATATTGTCTGCTGCTTGCCTGCTCTCTAGGCACAGACTCGGGCCTAACTTGTTTCTAAAAATGAATTGAAAGGCACTGTAGACTGAGCCGAACAAGAAATGTTTTGTTTAATTTGTAGGCTATTTAATGCTTAGTAAGTCACATCCTGCAGTATATACACAATTTATAGACTATAATGATTTAATACAACTAAATGTTGCTAAAATGCTGAGCGCTTAATGAACCTGACTCCCTACCAGCCTTGAGTGTCACACTCACAAATGCTTTACAATGTATTTAATTGTAGGCTATAGCCTTGAAATAATATAGTCTAAATAATCATTTTTTTCTTTCTGGCTCCTGACCTATTTAGAGTGTTTATATGCTGTTTAATATGACATGTAGCCTATTTGAAATTAGCTCTTCTTACATTCACCTTTTCATGTTTCATACCTTAATGTTTAGATAAAACAAATATGTAAGAATACTTTTCAGTGTTTATAATGTGTGTCATTGGATGGACAGGTGATTCCACAATTTTTTTAAATAATATTTAAATTGGGAACACAAGCCAGACAGACTGTCACGTCCTGACCAGTAAAGCGGTTATTTGTTCTTATAGTTTGGTCAGGACATGGCAGGGGGTATTTGTTTTATGTGGTTCAGGGTGTGTTTGTGTATGTGTTCATGTAGAGGGGGTATTTGGTTTATATGGTTCGGGGTGGTTGTGTATGTAGAGGGGTATTTGATTTATGTATTCCGGGGTTTTTGGGTTTATGTTCTATGTTAGTTTATTTCTATGTTCTGTCTAGGCGTTTGTATTTCTATGTTTTGGTAATGGGGATTGGGGCCTTCAATTGGAGGCAGCTGTATATTGTTGCCTCTGATTGAAGGTACTATATTTAGGAGTGTGTTTGTTTTGGGAATTGTGGGAGATTGTTTCTGGTTTTGCTGTATGCCTAACGAGACTGTCTAGTTCGGTTGTTTTTGTATACGTTGTTTGTGTTTTTCCTTCTTCACTAAATAAAAAGAAGATGAGTATACATTTTCCCACTGCGTTTTGGTCTACACCCTACGACACCTGTGACACAGACAACAATCAACATCCTGGAATTTGACTCAGTTATTCAGGAGTCTAATGTTATGTGGAAAGCTCTTTTGAAATGTTACTGCCACCATAATCCTAAATCCTGAATCCATTCATCCATTCATAGCCTACAGGACTTTTTACATATATGGACACCCAAATGTAAATGCTAAGAGCATAGCAAATATGAGATGGGTATACATAGGCATGGTATCAATTGAAGGAGAAGACACCTGATTGGTGGAGTTCTGCAGAGATGGCTGTCCTTCTGGAAGGTTCTCCCATCTCCACAGAGGAACTCTGGAGCTTGTGTCAGCTCCCCGATCAAGGCCCTTCTCTCCCGATTGCTCAGTTTGGATTACTCAGTTTGGCCAGGGGAGGCCAGCTCTATAAGAGTCTTGGTGGTTCCAAACTTCTTCCATTTAAGAATGATGTTGGCCACTGTGTTCTTGGGGACCTTCAATGCTGAAGAAAGTATTCAGACCCATTCCCTTTTTTTTGACAGAGCTCCAGAGTTTTTCCTCTGTGGAGATGGGAGAACCTTGCAGAAGGACAACCATCTCTGCAGCTCCCTACCAATCAGGCCTTTATGGTAGAGTGGCCAGATGGAAGCCACTCCTCAGTAAAAAGCACATGACAGCCTGCTTGGAGTTTGCCAAAAGGCACCTAAAGGACTCTCATACCATGAGAAACAAGATTCTCTGGTCTGATGAAACCAAGATTAAACTCTTTGGCCTGAATGCCAAGCATCACCTCTGGAGGAAACTTGGCTCCATCCCTACGGTGAAGCTTGGTGGCAGCATCGTGCTGTGGGGAAGTTTTTCTGTGGCAGGGACTAGGAGACTGGTCAGGATCGAGGGAAAGATGGACGGAGCAAAGTACAGAGAGATCCATGATGAAAACCTGCTCCCGAGCGCCCAGGACCTCAGAATGGGGCCAAGGTTCACCTTCCAACAGGACAACGACCCTAAGCACACAGCCAAGACAACGCAGGAGTGGCTTCAGGACAAGTCTCTTGAGTGGCCCAACGAGAGCCTGGACTTGAAACCAATCAAACATCTCTGGAGAGACTTGAAAATAGCTGTGCAGCGACGCTCCCCATCCAACCTGACAGAGCTTGAGAGGATCTGCAGAGAAGAATGGGAGAAACTCCCCAAATACAGGTGTGCCAAGCTTGTAGCGTCATACCCAAGAAGATACAAGGCTGTAATCGCTGCCACAGGTGCTTCAACAAAGTGTTTGAATACTTCAACAAAGGGTTTGAATACTTATGTAAATGTTATATTTCTGTTTTTGATTTTTAATACATTTGCAAACCATTTAAAAAAGCGGGTTTTGCTTTGTCATTATGGAGTATTGTGTAGAGGAGAAAAAAACAATTTTATCCATTTTAGAATGTTGTAACGTAACAAAATGTGGAAAAAGTCTGAGCACTTTCAGAATGCACTGTACATACCCCATCCAGAAGCCATGGATTACAGGCAAGATTCTCACTCAACTAAAGGCTAGAGCTGCTGCTTTCAAGGAGCGAGACACTAATCCGGACACTTATTAGAAATCCTGCTACAACCTCTGACGAGCCATCAAACAGGTAAAGCATTAATACAGGACTAGGGTTGAATCTTACCATGCCGGCTCTGATGCTTGACAGATGTGGGAGGACTTGCAAACTATCACGAATGACAAAGGGCAACCCAGCCGCAAGCTGCCCAGCGAAGCAAGTTTATCAGACGAGTTAAATGCCTTCTATGCTTGCTTCAAGGCAAGCAACAATGAACCATGCATGAGATTATCAGCTGTTCCGGACATCTGTGTGATCTCATTCTTCGTAGCCATTGTGATTAAGACCTTTTAAACAGGTTAACATTCGCAAGGCAGTGGGGCCAGACGGAATACCACAACGCGTACTCAAAGCATGCGCTGACCAACTGGCAAGTGTCTTCACTGACATTTTCAACCTACCCCTGATACCAACTTGTTTAAAGCAGACCACCATAGTTCCCATCTCCAAGAACGCCAAGGCAACCTGCCTAAATGACTATCGCCCCTAAGCACTCACATCTATAGCCATGAAATGTTTTGAAAGGCTGGTCTTGGCTCACATCAACACCATCATCTCAGACACCCTGGACCCACTCCAATTCGCATACTGCCCCAACAGATCCACAGGTGACGCAATCTCTATTGTACTCCACACTGCCCTCACCCATCTGGACAAAATTAATACCTATGTAAGAATGTTGTTCATTGACTACAGCTCAGCATTCAACACCATAATCCCCTCCAACTTCATTACCAAGCTCAGGACCCTGGGATTGAACACCTCCCTCTGCAACTGGATCCTGGACTTCCTGACGGGCCGCCCCCAGGCGGTGAAGGTAGGTAACACATCTGCCATGCTGACCATCACCAGGCAGTGTCAGAGAAAGGCCCAAAGAAACGATCAAAGACTCCAGCCACCAAAGCCATAGACTGTTTTCTCTGTTACAGCACAACAAGTGGTATCAGTGTACCAAGTCTGGAACCAACAGGACCCTGAACAGCTTCTACCCCCAAGCCATGAGACTGCAAATCAAGACTGCTAAATAGCTAATCAATTGGCTACCTGCTGCTGCTACTGTCTATTATCTATCCTGTTGCCTAGTCACTTTAACCCTACCTACAGTATATGTACATTGTCTTCAGAAAGTATTCACACCCCTTGACCTTTTCACATTTTGTTGTATTACTGCCTGAATTTAAAATGTATTAAATTGAAATTTTGTGTCACTGGCCTGTTACACAATATCCCACAATGTCAAAGTGGGATTATGTTTAGAGGAATGTTTACAAATTAATTAAAAAGGAAAATACGAAATGTCTTAAGTCAATACATATTCAACCTCTTTGTTATGGCAATCCTAAATAGGTTCAGGAGTAAATATTTGCTTAACAAGTCACATAAGTTGCGATAAGAGTGTTTAAAATGATTTTTGAATGACTACCACGTCTCTGTACCCCACACATACAATTATCTGTTGAGAAGTGAATTTCAAACACAGATTCAACCACAAAGACCAGAAATGTTTTCCAATGCTTCGTAAAGGAGGGCACCTATTGGTAGATGGGGGAAAAAAGCAGACATTGAATATCCCTTTGATCTTGGGGAAGTTATTAATTACACTTTGGATGGCGTATCAATCCTAACTCAGTTGCCGGAGAGGAAGAAAACCACCCAGGAATTTCACTATGAGGCCAATGGTGACTTTAAAACAGTTACAGAGTTTAGTGGCTGTGATAGGAGAAAACTGAAGATAGATCAACAACATTGTAGTTACGCCACAATAATAGCCTAAATGACAGAGTGAAAAGAAGGAAGCCGGTACAGAATACAAATGCTCCAAAACATGTTTATAATAAGGCACTAAGGCTTTCGACTCTGTCAATCACCACATTCTTATCGTCAGACTCAACAGAATTGGTTTCTCAAATGATTGCCTGCCTGGTTCACCAACTACTTCTCTGACAGAGTTCAGTGTTTCAAATTGGAGGGCCGGTTGTCCAGACCTCTGGCAGTCTATGGGGGTGCCACAGGGTTCAATTCTCGGGCCGACTCTCTTCTCTGTATACATCCATGATGTCACTCTTGCAGCTGGTGATTCTCTGATCCACCTCTACGCAGACGACACCATTCTGTATACATCTAGCCCTTCTTTGGACACTGTGTTAACTAACCTCCAGACGAGCTTCAATGCCATACAACTCTACTTCCGTGGCCTCCAACTACTCTTACATGCAAGTGAAACTAAATGCATGCTCTTCAACCAATCGCTGCCCACACCTGCCCGCCCGCCCAGCATCACTACTCTGGACGGTTCTGACTTAGAATATGTGGACAACTACAAATACCTAGGTGTCTGGTTAGACTGTAAACTCTCCTTCCAGACTCACATTAAGCATCTCCAATCCAAAATTAAATCTAGAATCGGCTTCCTATTTCTCAACAAAGCATCCTTCACTCATGCTGCCAAACATACCCTCGTAAAACTGACCATCCTACCGATCCTCAACTTCAGCGATGTCATTTACAAAATAGCCTCCAACACTCTACTCAACAAATTGGATGCAGTCTATCACAGTGCCATCCGTTTTGTCACCAAAGGCCCATATACTACCCACCACTGCGACCTGTACGCTCTCGTTGCCTGGTCCTTGCTTCATACTTGTCGCCAAACCCACTGGCTCCAGGTCATCTACACGTCTGTTAGGTAAAGCCCTGCCTTATCTCAGCTCACTTGTCACCATAGCAGCACCCACCCGTAGCACGCGCTCCAGCAGGTATATCTCTCTGGTCACCCCCAAAGCCAATTCTTCCTTTGGCCGCCTTTTCTTCCAGTTCTCTGCTGCCAATGACTGGAACGAACTGCAAAAATCACTGAAGCTGGAGACTCATATCTCCCTCACTAGCTTTAAGCACCAGCTGTCAGAGCAGCTCACAGATCACTGCACCTGTACATAGCCCATCTGTAAATAGCCCATCCAACTACCTCCTCCCCATACTGTATTTATTTATCTTGCTCCTTTGCACCCCAGTATCTCTACTTGCACATTCATCTTCTGCACATTTACCATTCCAGTGTTTAATTGCTATATTGTAATTACTTCGCCTCCATGGCCTATTTATTGCCTTACCTCTCTTATCCTACCTCATTTGCACATGCTGTATAGTCTTTTTCTATTGTATTATTGACTGTATGTCTGTTCATTCCATGTGTAACTCTGTGTTGTTGTATGTGTCGAACTGCTTTGCTTTATCTTGGCCAGGTCACAGTTGCAAATGACAACGTCTTCTCAGCTAGCCTACCTGGTTAAATAAAGGTTAAATAAAAATAAAATAAAAAGTAAAACTGCAAAGAAATGTAATTTATACTGAGTACACCAAACATTAGGAACACCTTCCTAATATTGTACAATCCAGGTTGCACCCTCCTTTGCCCTCAGACAGCCTCAATTCAATGGCATGGACTCTACAAGGTGTCGGAAGCATTCCACAGGGATGCTGGCCCATGTTGACTCCAATACTTCCCACAGTTGTGTCAAGTTGGCTGGATGTCCTTTGGGTGGTGGACCATTCTTGATACATATGGGAAACTGTTGAGGCTGAAAAACACAACAGCATTGCAGTTCTTGACACAAACCGGTGCACCTGGCACCTACTACCATACCCCTTTCAAAGGCACTTAAAATGTTTGTGCCTGGCTCCCAAGTGGGTGGACCTGTGCCCTCCCAGGCCTACCCATGGCTGCGCCCCTGCCCAGTCATGTGAAATCCATAGATTAGGGCCTAATTTATTTATTTTGATGGACTGATTTCCTTATATGAACTGTAATCATTGAAATTGTTGCGTGTTGCATTTAGATTTTTGTTCAGTATAAAACATGACACCGCTATTACCTAGAAATGGGTTCTTGTTGATAGTGTGAGGGTGTGTGGGGGGAGTAACGTGTGTGTGTGTGTTTAACTGAATCATTTAATGTTGATTTCCAATGACTCATTCACTCCACCTACAAAGGTAGACTATAGCAAAATGCTCTAAAGAATGGGTCAATACCCTATGGTCACTATTCTGTATAGGTAAAAGCTAATCCAAACACAGAGTGGTTCATCATAAATTGCATTTGATGAGTGCTTTTCCATTAAATACATACATCACAAAGCTCTTGATTGAACTATGGAGAGAGAATGGGGTTGAGGAGAGGTTGGTGCAATGACAAACAATAGTCTTTCATTTCCAAAGTATATTGTCACAGAGATCCAAATTACACAAACTATATTTTATGGATTAATAATAAATAAAATATATTATTGAATGATTGAATTCATCCAGTTGAGTGGGTCTTGTTGAATGTTTTTGTAGCTTTGACATGGAAAATCATTTATTTCCCCAAACTACTGAGCCTGTCTGCCTTTTAATCTAAACTCACTGAACTTCCTCTCCTTCAAAGGAAAACAAACTTGTGTAAAAGTTTAAACTTCTCTCAATTTGCCCTACCTGAGTCGGATGGAGATGCCCTTGGACACCAGGGCTGGGGTCAATTCCATTGAAATTCCAGTCAATTCAGGAAGTAAACTGAAATTCAAATTCTCTTCAACACTTTTCAATATGGGCAATTTACAATTGTAATTTGGTTTTCTTTGCAAATTGACTGGAATTGAAATGGAATTGACACCGCCCCCAACCCTGTGGGACATTGATCAAAGGTCAGTTTTCTGATTTCCTCTTTATTAGTTAAGGGTCTGATTTGGGGACGGTAAGCTGATACTAGATCTGCACCTGGGGCAACACACTCTGTCACCATGATTTTTGGGAAATGTTTGCCAATTAAAGAACTCTGTAGAAGGGTGACTTGGCCAATCAGAGACAGTGGTTTTGAGCGTGCTCACTTGTGGTGGTGCCTGTACTGGCCTTGTCATCCCTGGTTCTTCCATTTTCCACTCCCGAATGCCAGACAGGTGGCAGACTAATTTCACTTTGTGGCTCCACCAATAACCATGCGCCCACCAAAACCGAACATCGCTCACGGCAACATTTACTCACTATGTCTCCATCTCCATCCTTCTTTTATCCATTAGGTCTACTTCTTTCCCTCCCTGACCCATTCTCTCCGTATCTTTGCTTTTGTGTGTCCTGTCTCTGCTATCTAATCCAGTTCTCAAGTCATATCTTCTGGCATTCTCTCTCTCTTCTCTCCTCCTCCTCAGTTCTATGTTTCTCTCTTTTGGCCTCTTGTGAGTCAGCCTAATTTATTCCCTTTTCTTCACTACCCCGCTCCTCCTCTGACTCCTCTGTCATATCTGTGTGTGTATGTGTCTGTGTGGTATACTGGGATAGAAAATAATGAGGATGCTATTCAAAGCTTCATTCACACATACAGTACCAGTTAAAAGTTTGGACACACCTACTCATTCAAGGGTTTTTCATAATTTTTACTATTTTCTACATTGTAAAATGACTGTCACGTCCTGACCAGTATAAGGGGTTATTTGTTATGGTAGTTTGGTCAGGACGTGGCAGGGGGTGTTTGTTTAGAGTGTTTCGGGGTTTGTTGGGCTATGTTAGTTCTAGTATGTATATTTCTATGTGATGTTTATTGGGTGGACCTCCAATTGGAAGCAGCTGCTCCTTGTTGCTTCTAATTGAAGCTCCTATTTAAGATGGGCATTTTTCTATGGGATTTGTGGGTAGTTGTTCCTTGTTTAGTGTTTGTTGCACCTGACAGGACTGTTTTGTTCTTTTTTGTATACGTATTTAGTTGTTTCTCCTTCTTCAAAATAAAAAGATGAGTATACATATTCCCGCTGCATTTTGGTCCAATCCATACGACAACCGTGACAATTACAATGAAGACATCAAAACTATGAAATAACACATATGGAATCATGTACAGTAGTAGCTAAAAAAAGTGTTGAAACAAATCAAAATATATTTTAGATTCTTCAAAGTAGCCACCCTTTGCTTTGATAGCTTTGCACACGCTTGGCATTCTCTCAACCAGATTAATAAGGTAGTCACCTGGAAAGCTTTACCAACAGTCTTGAAGGAGTTCCCACATATGCTGAGCACTTGTTGGCTGCTTTTCCTTCACTCTGCGGTCCAACTCATCGCAAACCATCTCAATTGGGTTGAGGTCTGGTGATTGTGGAGGCCAGGTCATCTGATGCAGCACTCCATCACTCTCCTTCTTGGTCAAATAGCCCTTACACAGCCTGGAGGTGTGTTTTGGGTCATTGTCCTGTTGAAAAACAAATGATAGTCCCACTAAGCGCAAACCAGATGGGATGGTGTATCGCTGCAGAATGCTCTGGTAGCCATACTGGTTAAGTGTGCCTTGAATTCTAAATAAATCAGACAGTGTCACCAGCAAAGCACCCCCACACCATCACCACCTCCTCCATGCTTCAGTGGGAACTACACATGGAACCAAAAATCGCAAATTTTGACTCAGACCAAAGGACAGATTTCCACCGGTCCTATGTCCATTGCTCGTGTTTCTTGGCCCAAGCAAGTCTTTTCTCATTATTGGTGTCCTTTAGTAGTGTTTTCTTTGCAGCAAAATCAACCATGATGGCCTGATTCACACAGTCTCCTCTGAACAGTGGATGTTGAGATGTGTCTGTTACTTGAACTCTGTGAAGCATTTATTTGGGCTGCAATCTGAGGTGCAGTTAATTGACAATTTTTGAGGCTGTTAACTGTAATGAACATATCCTCTGCAGCAGAAGTAACTCTGGGTCTTCCTTTCCTGTGACGGTCCTCGTGAGAGCCAGTTTCATCATAGCGCTTGACTGTCGTTTCTCTTTGCTTATTTGAGCTGTTCTTGCCATAATATTGACTTAGCCTATTTGGTAAAAGACCATCTCTACCTTGGCACAACACAACTGATTGGCTCAAAGACATTAAGAAGAAGAATAAGAAGGAAAGAAATTTCACAAATTAACTTAACGAGGCACACCTGTTAATTGAAATGCATTCCAGGTGACTACCTCATGGCGCTGGTTGAGAGAATGCCAAGAGTGTGCAAAGCTGTTATCACGGCAAAAAGGGTGGCTACTTTGAAGAATCTCAAATATTTATTGATTCATTTAACACTTTTTTGGTTACTACATGATTCCATATGTGTTATTTCATAGTTTTGATGTCTACAATGTAGAAAATAGTGTAAAAATAAACAAAAACTCTTGAATGAGTAGGTGTGTCCAAACTTTTGACTGGTACTGTATATTCACTAGCAAAAAGTTTTATTCATTCACATGTAATCTTCCAGCTCGCACCACTGCCCTCTGTTGTTGCTTACATGCACACGCGCACATACACACACACACACACACACGACAGCTTAACAAAATATATCTCGTCTCATCTCTATTTCCGGCACATTGTTCAATCAGCAACTAACGTCTTTATTGTTGAGCTCACTCATTATCCTACAAGCAGCACACACACCCTCTCTCACACACACACACACTCTCTCTTTCACCCCTCTCTCTTTCACACACACCCTCTCTCCCCCCTCTTTCTCTCCCCCCCTCTTTCACACACACTAACTCTCTCTCTCGTTCTCTCCCACATACACATCACAGGTGGTCGTCCACCTGCCGTTCCCTCCTGTTTTCAGGTGTTGTTGCCATGGTTTCTCACACACACACACAGTAACAGTTTGAGATTGTTATTTCGCTGTTGTTTTTGTTTTTTCCTTATGTGAGCAAGGTCAGATATCTTTAGGTCTCAAGCTGCAACAATAAAATATGCACCACTTTACAGCATGGTCTTAACCCACACCTCTGAAGCATCCACCAGTCTAGTGATAGAAAAATACAAGGATTTTACTCCATGCATTCCAATGTTATTCACTTTTGATCCTGCTGGAGAGCCACATGTTTGCAGGTGTTTGTTCCAGCCCAGCTCAAATACAACAAATTAGTTGAATTCCTGATTCAACAGTTAGTGTTAGGCTGGAACATCGGTCTGCACAACCTGCAGCTCGGTGTGTGTGTGTGCACGTGCATACCCAGCATGTGTCCAGTGTGTGTGTTGGAGTGACCTTGGCTAGGGGTACATGCTGCCTGCTCTCTCTGTTAGGAGTAAAAACATGCACTGATGAGCACGCTTCTCAGGAGAGAGAGCGAGAGCGAGAGCGACCTGCGGCTACGGAACCCTGACCTGTTCACCGGACGTGCTTGTTGCACCCTCGACAACTACAATGATTATTATTATTTGACCATGCTGGTCATTCATGAACATTTTAACATCTTGACCATGTTCTGTTATAATATCCACCCGGCACAGCCAGAAGAGGACTGGCCACCCCTCATAGCCTGGTTCCTCTCTAGGTTTCTTCCTAGGTTTTTGGCCTTTCTAGGGAGTTTTTCCTAGGGAGTTTTTCCTAGCCACCGTGCCTCTTTCACATGCATTGCTTGCTGTTTGGGGTTTTAGGCTGGGTTTCTGTACAGCACTTTGAGATTTCAGCTGATATACGAAGGGCTATATAAATAAATTTGATTTGATTTGATTTTGATTTGAGAGCGAGAGATTTGGTGTTCAAACTTGTAAACTCCAGTATTATTTCCAACAAACTCCTACATGCTTTACAGGAAGTTTATTCACATTCCTGGAGGAAGGTAGGCATCCTTTTTACTCATAAATCCTTCTGAGTAATGACTGTGGTTACTGAGGGTCTCCAATATACCACTGCAGAAACAAACCAACATGATGGAGCATATTGGAAACCAAACCAAACATTTTAGGCCATAAACAAACTGATCTAGTGACAATCACTTCCCAAACATACTTATCCCTCATACTACTAACATATTTTACATACATGGATTACCAACTGGGGTAATTTTGACCCCAAGAAGACACTAGAAACTTAATTCTTATCAGAACTTCATTAGACGTGTAAATAATGTTATCTGAAATAAATAACCAAAACAGACTGTTATTTTAGCACAATTACTGTTATTTTGCTTATTCTGTAAAACAAAAATATATATTTTTTCCCTTCAATAATGTGCAGCTTCTTTCCAAAGTACAATCCACATTAGTACTAAAAAGCTAATTTACCATTAATTGATTTTAGTATAATTTAGTTAATACATTTTAAGTGAATATACCTTTTGACATATGTGGTAAAAACAACTGCCATTAAAGGAGCGGTACACCAAAATGTGAAATATTTGTAATTTTATTGACAAAAAGTGATTCATCCATTGATCCTAAGAGACAATGACCAAAAAAGGGCTAAGTTTTCTTTCTTTATTTACCCAACAGCCAGCATTAGCATCACTAGGGTGCTTCAAAAAGCATGCCCAAATCCTAAAAGTCACTTCAAACCAAATGGTAGGATATAGCAACCATAAATACCATAACATGTTGCAGATATAAAATATTGGAGGATATTATAGTAATTCTGGTATTTATATAACATTTCTGTCAAATAAATCCAACATTTGGAAAATCCAGAGAATGTATATTCAGAGTGTACCTTGTTTCTGTATTACAGTTCTACCAAGTATTCATACCACTGACAGACTTTTATGAGCTGTTTTTACTGCAACAAAGCATCATTTATATGTAACGTAATATCAATTTTGTACATGGTCATACCTAGTTATAAGCAGTTATAACCATAGGCGAGTACATAAGGTATGCCATCTCTGCAGGTGATCTGTCTATCTGGTCAAAATCATTGATAAAGGTCCCTCTTCACCCTCTGGTGGTATGGATAACTTAATGTAATGTCTCCAGAGAAACCTAATTGATATAAAGTATATTTTTTAGATTTGCCTTAGATGTATTACCTTTAAGAGAACACACACCAATTATACAGCTCTGGATGTAGATTCATAGTGTATCCAAGTTCTGTATTGCAGGTCTATAAAGTAGTTATACCATTGGCAGACTTTATACACCATTGGCAGATTTTTATATGCACAAAAATAAGGTTATTTTGGTTTTGCACACAGCCATATAACATGTGGTAGGAGAGTACATGGGGAGCCATATCTCTGCAGATGAACTGTATATCTGGTCAAAATCACTGATACACGGTCCCCCTCCAGACTCTGGGGGTATGGATAACATTATGTCTCCAGAGAAACCGGGATTTAAATAAACGTCCTATCTATCAACTTACTATAAGCAGATTTAGGTGTTTTTGGCTGGGGTAAAAATGACCCCAAAGGACTATAAAAAATCATAACGTTCATGTTGATACAGAAACACTAAACAATGATTTAGATGTATTACAACAAGTTGATTGACAAAGTCATGACAATTGGAAGAATTATATAAATCACCTTTGGACTATGATAAAACATATGCCTCTGGGGTCAAAATGATCCCAGTCGGTAGTGTGAGGGCTAAAAAGTCCAGAGCCAGAAAAGTGAAGAGGTCTCGGAGAGAGAAGTCAGCAGTTACTTAAAAAAAGAAGCCTCGTAAATGTAGCAGCCGCCAGTGTCATTTCTTATCTAGTCTTTCAGGGCTCTTTCTCTCTCTCTCTTTCAAATCCCTCCACTTCTGTGAAGCGCAGTGCAGAATCAGAAGAGACCTTTCTGTTCTTGTCATCTCTATGGAGAGAGAAAAGCGAGTGATTACTGTGGACACTTTATCCCTCAGATGGTCATCTCTAAGCCTGAGTTGGAGCAGGAGCAGACAGACATACACTTCTAAAGAGTTCCTCTGAGGCTATTGGATAGTGATTCCTACATGTAATGTAGCTATTTATCTAGTGATTCCTACATGTAATGTACCCATTTATCTAGTGATTCCTACATGTAATGTAGCTATTTCTCTAGTGATTCCTACATGTAATGTAGCTATTTCTCTAGTGATTCCTACATGTAATGTAGCTATTTCTCTAGTGATTCCTACATGTAATGTAGCTATTTCTCTAGTGATTCCTACATGTAATGTAGCTATTTATCTAGTGATTCCTACATGTAATGTAGCTATTTATCTAGTGATTCCTACATGCAATGTAGCTATTTATCTAGTGATTCCTACATGTAATGTAGCTATTTCTCTAGTGATTCCTACATGTAATGTAGCTATTTCTCTAGTGATTCCTACATGTAATGCAGCTATTTCTCTAGTGATTCCTACATGTAATGCAGCTATTTCTCTAGTGATTCCTACATGTAATGTAGCTATTTCTCTAGTGATTCCTACATGTAATGTAGCTATTTCTCTAGTGATTCCTACATGTAATGTAGCTATTTCTCTAGTGATTCCTACATGTAATGTAGCTATTTCTCTAGTGATTCCTACATGTAATGTAGCTATTTCTCTAGTGATTCCTACATGTAATGTAGCTATTTCTCTAGTGATTCCTACATGTAATGTAGCTATTTCTCTAGTGATTCCTACATGTAATGTAGCTATTTCTCTAGTGATTCCTACATGTAATGTAGCTATTTCTCTAGTGATTCCTACATGTAATGCAGCTATTTCTCTAGTGATTCCTACATGTAATGCAGCTATTTCTCTAGTGATTCCTACATGTAATGCAGCTATTTCTCTAGTGATTCCTACATGCAATGCAGCTATTTCTCTAGTGATTCCTACATGCAATGTAGCTATTTATCTAGTGATTCCTACATGTAATGCAGCTATTTATCTAGTGATTCCTACATGCAATGTAGCTATTTATCTAGTGATTCCTACATGCAATGTAGCTATTTATCTAGTGATTCCTACATGCAATGTAGCTATTTATCTAGTGATTCCTACATGTAATGTAGCTATTTCTCTAGTGATTCCTACATGTAATGCAGCTATTTCTCTAGTGATTCCTACATGTAATGTAGCTATTTCTCTAGTGATTCCTACATGTAATGTAGCTATTTCTCTAGTGATTCCTACATGTAATGTAGCTATTTCTCTAGTGATTCCTACATGTAATGTAGCTATTTCTCTAGTGATTCCTACATGTAATGTAGCTATTTATCTAGTGATTCCTACATGTAATGTAGCTATTTATCTAGTGATTCCTACATGTAATGCAGCTATTTATCTAGTGATTCCTACATGCAATGTAGCTATTTATCTAGTGATTCCTACATGTAATGTAGCTATTTATCTAGTGATTCCTACATGCAATGTAGCTATTTATCTAGTGATTCCTACATGTAATGCAGCTATTTATCTAGTGATTCCTACATGTAATGCAGCTATTTATCTAGTGATTCCTACATGTAATGTAGCTATTTCTCTGATTCCTACATGTAATGCAGCTATTTATCTAGTGATTCCTACATGTAATGCAGCTATTTATCTAGTGATTCCTACATGTAATGCAGCTATTTATCTAGTGATTCCTACATGTAATGTAGCTATTTCTCTAGTGATTCCTACATGTAATGTAGCTATTTCTCTAGTGATTCCTACATGTAATGTAGCTATTTATCTAGTGATTCCTACATGTAATGTAGCTATTTATCTAGTGATTCCTACATGTAATGTAGCTATTTATCTAGTGATTCCTACATGTAATGCAGCTATTTATCTAGTGATTCCTACATGTAATGCAGCTATTTATCTAGTGATTCCTACATGTAATGCAGCTATTTATCTAGTGATTCCTACATGTAATGTAGCTATTTCTCTGATTCCTACATGTAATGCAGCTATTTATCTAGTGATTCCTACATGTAATGCAGCTATTTATCTAGTGATTCCTACATGTAATGCAGCTATTTATCTAGTGATTCCTACATGTAATGTAGCTATTTCTCTAGTGATTCCTACATGTAATGCAGCTATTTATCTAGTGATTCCTACATGTAATGTAGCTATTTCTCTAGTGATTCCTACATGTAATGTAGCTATTTATCTAGTGATTCCTACATGCAATGCAGCTAATGTAGCTATTTCTCTAGTGATTCCTACATGTAATGTAGCTATTTATCTAGTGATTCCTACATGTAATGCAGCTATTTCTCTGATTCCTACATGTAATGTAGCTATTTCTCTAGTGATTCCTACATGTAATGTAGCTATTTCTCTAGTGATTCCTACATGTAATGTAGCTATTTATCTAGTGATTCCTACATGTAATGTAGCTATTTATCTAGTGATTCCTACATGTAATGCAGCTATTTATCTAGTGATTCCTACATGCAATGTAGCTATTTATCTAGTGATTCCTACATGTAATGTAGCTATTTATCTAGTGATTCCTACATGTAATGCAGCTATTTATCTAGTGATTCCTACATGTAATGCAACTATTTATCTAGTGATTCCTACATGTAATGTAGCTAACACAGCTATTTCTTTATGCTTTCTGTCCTTCACATTTTCTCTTTCTCTCTCAGGGATGGACATGTGCCCTCATATCTCTCTCTCTCAGGAACGTCTGGAAGCCCTCATCTCTAGGATGAGAGAGAGAGTGAATGTCAAAATGAGTTAAAATGCACTTGCTTCTCACAATCTCTTTAAATCTCTTTCAAGGATGGAGGAGTACTCATCTCTGGAATTAAGTTCCATGATGGAGTCTAGACTTTGAAAAGAACATTTCTAAGAGGCCTCCAAGACCCTACTAGAGGAGATCTTAGCAGACCTTGTTACTCCCTCCCTGTTACTACAGTATGTTATGAGCAGGTACAGACTTGTGGTTTCTTTTGTATATTTGAGATGAATATGGATTCTATTTAAAAGCAACTGTGTCTCACAGGTGCTGTCTGAACCTTTCCAGAACATCATTTTAATTGAACATCTATACAACAGCAACAGACAACAGATCATTGGTAACTCTAAATGCAGGGAATTGATGTAATTAAGCCTTGAAATCAGTACAACTACAAATAGCTTTATCCATCTTCCTGGTGCTGCTGATGTGTGTAGAACAATGAGGTATTAGAAATCACTAATCGAGCAAGGTAATTCACTCACACATGCACACATATGTGCGCGGCGCGCGCACCCACACACCACAAACACCGGATGGATTAGTGGACTTGAACAGGGAATTCGGCTGACAGGACTATCAGAAAACAGCATGGTTAAGGAATACTCTACAAAGTTTTAGACACCCTCCACATTCACACTCACTACTGATGGATTTAAGTTTCATTAAAACCTCATGTTCCTTTTTTCTATAAGAAGTTTTTGGGTAGTACTGAAAACAAACAGAGTAAGAGAGAGAGAAAAGAAGAAGGGCGGGAGGGAGAGCATCTTCTCCATGTATTATCCTCCATTCCTTTTACTCTTTTGTTTTTTTACATGTATGAGCAAACATCACTTTCACAAGACATCTATTTGCTGCACTGTGTGTGAGTCTGCCCCAGTACCCCATCATCTTGTGATTTGAGCGCCTCCGAATGTGCGCAGCATGTCATGCGATGATAACGCTCAAAGGTGACCACGTCGACACCGCTGGCCTTCCGTCTGAACTGAACCGGGGGTCTGAGAGACCGGGTGAGGGTGAGGCGAGGGAATGGGGGCAATAGCTGGTGAATGGGAGATGAGAGCAGGTTGAACATTTCCCCATACTCACCATCCTTTCCTCAATGCAATATCTCCAGTTCACAATCCTAAATTGTCCCTGTTGGGCTCCAGTCGCCTGCGATACGCCATATCTCCCCTAAGCATTGAGGTGGAGGGGTGGCGAAAGAGTGGGCGGAAGACGGCAAAATTGGACCACAAGAGAAAGTGGTGTTGTTCTTAATAAGGAAAGTTAAGGTGATTTTTTTCATCACTGTCTGTCACTGGAGATGGTCGGTTTGCTCCTATGGTGGGACCGCTGTCAACCGCAGTCAAAGAATCGGAATTGTAATCGGTATTCCTGTTGCTTCACAGCCTCCTCCGAAACTGCCTCGCCTGCTGCCAGGCTTATCGCGCCGATGATGAGAAATCGTGCTGTTCAGTTTAACTTCCAACCTGAATTTCTCCCAACCGATCAAGTTGCGAGGGCATACACATACAGATTTGGTATAGGTATCAGTGGACGTGACGTCAACTGAATCTGTCTCGTTATTTTGGAGGGGGGATAGAAACGAACCACAAGCATTCAACAGCAAGTCTTGCCAGGCTGGTACAGCGGAACATCGTTTATGTGTTGCAATGCGGGTGCTTCCACAGGAACTGTTTCTGCCCTGCAATTTCTGGTCCACTCGCGCCTCCACATGTGATGTTGATCAGAGTAGGATAGGGATGGATAGGCTTCGCGTATCATTGTCGATCAACTAAGTTGATCATGCCAGCAGTCCCATTCAAAATGTCACCACGGGGTTGAATTAAAATATGAGTAAAATAGTGAATACCCCACCTCCCCTTTGCTTTGAATGTGTTCATTCGTTGTACCCTGTGCTACCCTGACTTACACGAGTGCAGTTAATTTGGGTTATTTTTTTAATATTAGCTCTCTGCCTGGCAACCGGTGTGGCGGGATAACTCGATTGGTTGGAAAACGGCGACAGGAGCGCTTATGTCAAAGAGCACTCCATAAACCACGCCCCAGCGTGCAGATCTTGGCGTGTTGCACTAGGACACGTTTTAATACAGAGAAACAAACTCTCTTATGGGTCCGCCGTGGTTCTGTGTAGACTAGTTATGCTAATATATTTGAGACCAGTGTATTGCAGTTAATTTCGTATTTGACTTAATAAGTAAAATATATTTTAGAAGTGAACAGAACCTGGTCAGTTGCACAACTGAATGTATTCAACCGAAATGTGTCTGCCGCAATTAACCCAACCCCTCTGCGTCCCAAACAGTTCACAATAGAATGTACCAGAGGGGGGCATCGTTTATTAGGCTACCTAAATTATTGGGATAATTTGATTACCACCAATGATTGGAATACATTGAGTTCGTTGACAAAACAGGACCATAGGAAAGAGGTGTATTTGTCAAAGGTCCGTGGTGGGTCTGTGTAAACTTTTTGATTATATTGGAGACAGCTTTATAGCAGTGAATTAATGTACTGTTATAGTATTTCTAAGTAGCAGCCATATCAACCAGGGAAAGTAATTGTTCTCACTTTATGATAGAACATTCAGATTTCTATGCCTGTCTGTGGCGCTCTTTACCTGCATTGTTAGGATTTTCTTGTAATCACAAAAAAACGACTTATTTTGCTTAAAGAGAGAATTAAATTGTATAGAACATTCCGTTAAATTGTTTTCTTTTAAAAAATGGGACTGGCTGAGAATAGAACATTAAGTTTTCTGCCTGACTGATGCTGTTTATCACAATTTTCTGGATTATTTTGTGACCAGAACAAAACAATTTATTTTACTCAACTAGAGATTGAAATAAATGCTGTTTCTTTAAAAAGATGGGCCTGGCTGACATGGACTGTTTCCTTACCTTATTCTATTTGTTACGTTCGTTGTTGGAAGGAGTCGACCAAGGTGCAGCATGGTAGGTGAACAATTTACTTTTATTATTATCAGCTGCCTCTGATTGGGAACCATACCCGGCAAACAAAGAAATAGAAAAACTAGAATGCCCACCCAAATCACACCCTGACCTAACCAAATAGAGAAATAAAAAGGCTCTCTAAGGTCAGGGCGTGACACTATTTGTGGTTATCCATGGTTGTTGATTATATACCAAGTAACAAAACTGAAGCAATAGACTCGTTATATTAATAAACTAGAGATTTAAATAAATGGTGTTTCTTTGAAAATATGAGCCTGGCTGACATAAGGGGAAAGGAGTTGGAGGCCACGGAAGGAGAGTTGTATGGCATTGAAGCTCGTCTGGAAGTTAGTTAACAGTGTCCAAAGAAGGGCCAGAAGTATATAGAATGGTGTCGCCTGCATAGAGGTGGATCAGAGAATCACCAGCAGCAAGAGCGACATCATTGATGTATATGTAGTAGAGTGATGTTGTTCCCCTAGATTATGCACCAAGTTGCACGCAAGGACAGTTCAAGTAGGCCAGGGCAAGAGGGGATGTTAATAAGTTAATAATAATAATTCAATGTGTTTTCTTTATTTAATTACAGCAGCATAGTTAATGTTATTTTTCGGTGTACAAACATTTTTTGATATCTATATTGTAAATACACCTAATTGTAAAAGTTTGTATATTTTGGTTTGGTCCATCGCGGGTTATCCGTACTTACGGACCCTTTTATCGTTCTCTTTTGCCGGACCTTCAGCTAGCAAGGTGCCCGAGAGCTGTGACTGCACCGAGGGCTAACCTATTGTGTGTTGTCTCTTCGTGTGCAGGTATGTCTTTTATTTTGTTCCGAATATGTTGTATATAATTTTAACTGTATTGTATAGTGTGCTGTTGGGCACTGAATGTATGTATGCAGTTCTCGCTCTTTTGCCGGACCTTCAGCTAGCAAGGTGCCCGAGAGCTGTGACTGCACCGAGGGCTAACCTATTGTGTGTTGTCTCTTCGTGTGCAGGACCAATAAACATGATTCAACCATCATAATTCCAGTTGTGGCAGTGTCCTGATTAAAAGTACACAACGCAGAACGAACCACGCTACATATACAGAGAAAAGAGTCGGCCCGAGAATTGAACTCTGTGGTACCCCCATAGAGACTGCCAAAGGTCCGGACAACAGGCCCTCCGATTTGACACACTGAACTCTGAGAAGTAGTAGTCATTTGAGAAACCAAGGCTATTGAGTCTGCCGAATAAGAATGCGATGATTGACTGAGTCGAAAGCCTTGGCCAGGTCGATGAAGACGGCTGCACAGTATTGTCTTATGATATCGTTTAGGACCTTTTAGCGTCGCTGAGGTGTACCCGTGACCCGCTCGGAAACCAGATTGCATAGCGGAGAAGGTACGGTGGTATTTGAAATGGTTGGTGATCTGTTAACTTCTTTGGGATAGGGGGCGGTATTTTGACGTTCGGCTGAAAAGCGTGCCCAAAGTAAACTGCCTGCTACTCAGGCCCAGAAGCTAGGATATGCATATAATTGGTAGATTCGGATAGAAAACACTCCAAAGTTTCTATAACCGTTAAAATAATATCTGTGAGTATAACAGAACTGAAATGGCAGGAGAAACCCTGAGGACAAACCACCCCCCCCAAAAAAAATCATCCTACCGCTGATTTCAATGGCTGGCACTTTTATCGCAATCGGGCAATCGTGCCCAATTGCAGTTCCTAGGGCTTCCACTAGATGTCAACAGTCTTTAGAAAGAGTTTCAGGCTGGTTTTTGGGAAAATGAGGGAGAAGTTGTAGTTTTTCTAAGTGACTCCCAGTTTGGCTTTAGTGTTTCCAAGCGCATGGCCAAGAGAGCGCGTTCTTTTTGTTTATCTCCGGTAAAGACAATAACGATACTCCGTCTTAAATTGTATTGTTTATTTGCGTATTAGGGTACCTAAGGTTTGATTATAAATGTTGATTGACTTGTTTGGATAACTTTATTGGTAACGTTTGGGATTCAATTTGTATGCATTTTGAAGTAGGGAAACCGAGTGGATTATTGACTGAAGCGCGCCAGCTAAACTGAGTTTTTATGGTTATAAAGAAGGACTTTATCGAACAAAAGGACCATTTGTAATGTAACTGGGACCTTTTGGAGTGCCAACAGAAGATCTTCAAAGGTAAGGTATATACTATATCGCTATTTCTGACTTTCGTGTCGCAACTCCCTGGTTGAAAATGATTTGTTAGGCATTTGTGTGCTGGGCGCTGTCCTCAGATAATCACATGGTTTGCTTTCGCTGTAAAGTCTTTTTGAAATCTGACACGGCGGCTGGATTAACAACAAGTTAAGCTTTATTTTGATGTATTGCACTTGTGATTTCATGAAAGTTAAATATTTATAGTAATTTAATTTGAATTTCGCACTCTGCAATTTCACCGGATGTTGGCCAGATGGGAGGCTAGCGTCCCAATGATCTGCAACAAGTTAACGGTCTATTTTCCCAGCTTAAAAGGATAATCATTCAACACCATGGGCCAGAAAAGTTTGAATACATCGGCCATGCTGTCAATCCAGCATGACTTCTGCCACGTTCAAAACAACTGGAAACTCGAAACCGGGAAATCTCAGACGTCAGTGAGTTCAAGACAACTGGGAACTCTGAAAAAAACAAGCTCTGACTGGGAAAGTAAGTTTTGAATGATCATCCAACTCAGAATTCCAAGTCGGGAACTCGGACCTCTTTCTAGAGCTCCGACCTGAAGATCACTGACGTCATAATTGAACCTTGTTCTTTTCAGAGTTCCCAATTGTCTTGAAAGCACCATAAATCCAGAGAATGCCAGACTTTGATGATAAAGTTTGATGACAAAATTTGCCCACAAGGACCGCCACACCACCTTCCTGTTCAAGTGAGCACAGCACAAGGTTAGTCCAAGAATTTCTTGTATGCTGCTGCATAAATGATGGAATATGCCAGGGAGATATGTATATTGTAGCTAAGAAAGTAATACTAAGTGTACGTTGTGTAGTAAGCTGTTAGTAGCCCATGTACCTCACCCTAATAATGTGGTCCCTTTCCCCCTCATAATTTAGCCTACTGTTCTGACTTGGTGGTGTACATGAAGCCTATAGCCTGTTTTCAAGAAATGTAATCATTTAATATTGTAAGAGCTTTCATTGTCTGCTTATATGCCCCCTTTATTTATCCTACGATTCTGACTTGGTGTACAGGGAGAGTACTGTATGAACGGCCCATGTTCTGAATTCTGTCACTGTACATTTCAAAAGTGCTGAACAAACAGTTATACTGACTACATCCATCCTAGCCCGCTCATTAATGTCTTACTAAAAATTATCGATTGCCTCTTATCCGCTCGTCGTCCCCTTATGCCATAGTTTATACATCTCAATTGTCAGTAGAAACCACATTTGTTTAAGCAAGTCAGCCATATCAGCTATGCTTTTTTAAAGGTAGTAAATGAGGCTGAATGAACTGTTTCGCTGCTAGACAAGGATCCGCTGATAGCCAGGTGTTGCAGTGGTAAGGATTCACTAACTCACTAACTCTACCAACACAATGGAACAAAGGAAAATATATTTAAAAAAATAGAAATGTATATATACAGTACCAGTCTAAAGTTAGGACACACCTACTCATTCAAGGGTTTGTCTTTATTTGTACTATTTTCTACACATATTGAATCATGTAGTAACCAAAAAAGTGTTAAACAAATCAAAATGTATTTTATATTTGAGATTCTTCAAAGTAGCCACCCTTTGCCTTGATGACAGCTTTGTACACTCTTGGCATTCTCTCAACCAGCTTCATGAGGTAGCCACCTGGAATGCATTTCAATTAACAGGTGTGCCTCGTTAAAAGTTAATTTGTGAAATTTCTTCCCTTCCTTCAGTCAGATGTGTTGTGACAAGGTATGTGACAAGGTATTGTGGTACATAGAAGATAGCCCTATTTGTCCATATTATGGCAAGAACATCTCAAATAAGCAAAGAGAAATGGCTTTGCTGGTGACCCTGTCTGTGATTTATTTAGAATTCAAGGCACACTTAACCACAGCGTTCTGCAGCGATACTCCATCCCATCTGGTTTGCGCTTAGTGGGACTATCATTTGTTTTTCATCAGGACAATGACCAAGTACACCTCCAGGCTGTATAAGGGCTATTTGACCAAGAAGGAGAGTGATGGAGGGCTGCATCAGATTATTGTGGCCTCCACCCAACCTCAACCCAACCTCAATCCAATTGAGATGGTTTGGGATGAGTTGGACTGCAGAGTGAAGGAAAAGCAGCCAACAAGTGCTCAGCACTCCAGGGGCGGGGGGGGGGGGGGGGGTAGTTGCCCCTAAACACACTCATCCAACATATTACTATTTTGCAAAAAAAAGAAATTACGTTTTTGTCTCTAAACAAGTGGACTATCTATCTTAAGGCTTTCCTACTTGTATATTTTAAAAAACAATTATAGATCTAACTTCATTGAAATATATCTTCAACTTTTCAAAAACTATTATTTTTTTGATTAACTTACAACAATATCGTTTTGTTGAAATATCTCCAAATGTTGTGATGACACAGAGGACATTTTTTGTTGAGCAAGAGGGAAAGTGTTGGGAAAAGAATTAGGTGATATCTTGTGGTCTTAACGTGAATTACAGGGGGGCAGTTACCCCCTAGTGCCCTACTCATTTCGGGGAGGGAAGGAATCCTCCAGGTTTTCTCCTAATAGGAGATAGATGATTAATGAATGAAACAGATTATAGGCCTATTAATTGTTGCCATAAATTACCTGACAGGGAACTATAGTTTCACTTCCCAACCATACAGAACCTCCTAGGCGACAATAAAGCGGTGAGAAAAATCATTTGCGTATAAAACTGAGAGAAAATACTGAAATTAGACTCAAATGTGCTGTACCTGGCGCATTAATCTCAACATTAATTGTTTTGGGACCTTGTTTTGCCCCACTGCATCCTTAAATTACACTCTGGGGCCCTCTATATTGTTAGCCAATGCAGTGTGGAGATGGGAGCGCGTGGGGACCCTAAATTCAATAATGTAATTTGAATATCCAAACCTATTATTGCCCTCTCACACACTCTTTCAGTTAGCGCATGGCCAAAGCCTGTATACCACCTGAGATTCATCAAACAATGGAACAAATTTGGGACTGGAGAATTTATCACATAATGGAATGCAGAAGAATCCAATACACATGGACACTGTGGACCTGAAGTGCTCTTGGGATTTCTATTGGTTGGTTACTCTGGTAGAAATATTTCCTTAGCTTAGAGTCATTAGGCTACTTGTGAAGAGCATTGGAAACTCAAACGACCACTTAAAGTCTCCCCATCCTCTCCTCTCTCTATTACAGCCCTCAAACACCATTCCTTGCCCCAGCCCTGGATGAGGTGTCATGTCAAAATCAAGTGAATCACTACGTGAGCCCCAGCATACAGAGGACCTATTCAACAACGAGAGATCAGACATTTTATGCAACTCATACCCGGTCATGTTTAATCAAATGTCAGCCAGTCTGCTCTCTTGTTTTCTATACAGTCTCCTGTAATACTCACTCAGTCCAGCAGATGGCAATAAAATAATATTAAAACAAGAATAAATATATAATCTGAGACTGCTCGGAAGTGGTCCCCATTTCCTAGTTACTCAGCTGGAATGGCCCTTGGCCCTCTCATGTCCCTGGAACTGTGGCACTCACAGACAAACTAATGCCTGAATGTCTAGTCCCCACAGTCCTTAATCTAACCCCAACCCTAAACCACAACAGTTATTTTATCAAGTGGTAAAGTTCATATAATGTGCCAATCAAGAATTCACTCTATCTAGAGAAATCACTCAAACAAATCAAAGAGGTGTCCTGTGGCTTGATATAGCCTAGTAGTGAATGAACAGCAACTTGATTGCAGTTTTTGTCAGCGACCATTAGAGGGCACAGTAGACCACTGTAGGGGAACTCAGTGGTCTACTGAGTTCCCCTACATCTCTGGGTTTGATGATGCAGGAGCCTTGTTTACTGGCCTCTCCCTTCGTGTAACTTCTCCTGGAGAAAGTTAAACAGCCCTGGGTCACACTAGGACAACAACAGCTCTATCCTCCTCCTCCTGTTCTTTCCTCTAAATCTCGCTCCCCATTCTCTCTCTCTATCTGCTCCCACACTATCTCTCTGCTCCTATCTTCTTTTCATTCTCTCCTCTTTTTACAATCCCACACTCTCTTTTCTCCTCATTCAAATCCTGTTTCCCTGTAACTTTCTCCTAGCCCAGTCTGGGTGGGGCTGTTTCCCTGTAACTTTCTCCTAGCCCAGTCTGGGTGGGGCTGTTTCCCTGTAACTTTCTCCTAGCCCAGTCTGGGTGGGGCTGTTTCCCTGTAACTTTCTCCTAGCCCAGTCTGGGTGGGGGCTGTTTCCCTGTAACTTTCTCCTAGCCCAGTCTGGGTGGGGCTGTTTCCCTGTAACTTTCTCCTAGCCCAGTCTGGGTGGGGCTGTTTCCCTGTAACTTTCTCCTAGCCCAGTCTGGGTGGGGCTGTTTCCCTGTAACTTTCTCCTAGCCCAGTCTGGGTGGGGCTGTTTCCCTGTAACTTTCTCCTAGCCCAGTCTGGGTGGGGCTGTTTCCCTGTAACTTTCTCCTAGCCCAGTCTGGGTGGGGGCTGTTTCCCTGTAACTTTCTCCTAGCCCAGTCTGGGTGGGGCTGTTTCCCTGTAACTTTCTCCTAGCCCAGTCTGGGTGGGGCTGTTTCCCTGTAACTTTCTCCTAGCCCAGTCTGGGTGGGGGCTGTTTCCCTGTAACTTTCTCCTAGCCCAGTCTGGGTGGGGCTGTTTCCCTGTAACTTTCTCCTAGCCCAGTCTGGGTGGGGCTGTGTCCCTGGGTGTGCTGTCTGCTATAGGGGGTTAGTGTGGAGCTGAGCCCTGTGCTGTCTGCCCGTGGCTCAGCTCAAGCCCAGAGATTTAAGAGGCTTTTCAAAGGCCCTGTGGCCCACAAAGCCACGTAGAGAGAGAGAGAGAGACAGGAGGAGATGGAGAGAGAAAAACGAGAGAGGGGGGTAAGAGAGAAGGAGTGAACAGGAATGTGCAATGAAAATGCACCAACACCATGGCATGCAGATGCAGACCCACATCCCTCCCTCCCCAGTCAGTCAGTAGACATGCCTCTAATCCAGGCTGTGGGAACAGAGCCATAGCACAGCATTGTTGACCTTTGACCCTAGCCTCCAGCTGTATGGCTGCTGGCCGGTCAGCCGGCTGGCTGATGGCTTTACAACATGGCCTCTCTCTCTACTCTGCTCTCTGCTCTGTTCTCTGCTCTCTGCTATGGGAAGGTCAACAAATGCTACTGGGCACACTCACAACCAGCTGGCTCTACAGTAGGAAGTGATTTACGTCAGTACTATTTACCTTGCCCATAGGGGGAGAGGTAGATGTTCAGTCTGTGTCATTTGGCTGAATCAGTGTGCATGTGGCAGGTTGACGTTTGTTGTTATGAGTCTTGTCCTGGAGGCAGAACTAAACAATTTCCCTTGAGATAGGCCAGCTGCAAAGTCAAAATTGGCTATATTTTATAAATTAATGAAAACAAACCTGAGCTTTTTGGTCTTAATTTAAGGTTAGGGTTAGGCAGTAGGATTTGCAGTGTGGTTAAGGTTAGGGTTAAGGTTAGGTTTAAAAACACATGACTTTGTGTCTGTGCCAGCTAGGGACCACTCTGCGGAGCTGCTTCCAGAACAAGATTCGTGACGGAGAAACGCTAACCTGTGTGCACGTGTGTGTGTTCCTTCTTCAGGGGCAGAGTGTGTGTTTATGTTCCAGTCTGTCTGTCCTTTCTCTGAGTCATTATGAGTGTGTGTGTCCATCAGGGGCAGAGTGCATTGAGGGTGCTGTAGAACATGTGGTGTATGTCTATGGAACGGAGGAGAGGAAAATAAAGAGTGCCATCTGATGAAGGTTGGAGAGGGAGAGAGAGGGGAGCTACGTCTGTTTGTCAC
>NW_021822979.1:0-22500 GCF_901001165.1 Salmo trutta
GTAGTAGCCTAGTGGTTAGAGGTAGGGGGGTAGGTAGCCTAGTGATTAGAGTGTGGGGGGGGGGTAGGTAGTCTAGTGGTTAGAGTGTAGGGGAGGTAGGTTAGCCTAGTGGTTAGAGTGTAGGGGGGGTAGGTATAGTCTAGTGGTTAGAGTGTAGGGGGGGTAGATAGTCTAGTGGTTAGAGTGTAGAGGGGGCAGGTAGCCTAGTAGGGTTAGAGTGTAGGTGGGGTAGGTAGTCTAGTGGTTAGAGTGTAGGGGGGGCAGGTTGTCTAGTGGTTAGAGTGTAGGGGGGTAGGTAGTAGTCTAGTTGTTAGAGTGTAGGGGGGGTAGGTAGTCTGGTTAGGTGAGTGTGGGGGGGCAGGTTGTCTAGTGGTTAGAGTGTAGGGGGGGTAGGTAGTCTAGTGGTTAGAGTGTAGGGGGGTAGGTACTCTACTGGTTAGAGTGTAGGGGGGTAGGTATAGTCTAGTGGTTAGAGTGTAGGGGGGTAGGTAGTCTAGTGGTTAGAGGTAGGGGGGGTAGGTAGTCTAGTGGTTAGAGTGTAGGGGGTAGGTAGTCTAGTGGTTAGAGTGTAGGGGGGGGGTATAGTCTAGTGGTTAGAGTGTAGGGGGGGGTAGGTAGTCTAGTGGTTAGAGTGTAGGGGGGGTAGGTAGCCTCGTGGTTAGAGTGTATGGGGGGTAGGTAGTCTAGTGGTTAGAGTGTGGGGGGGTAGGTAGTCTAGGGGGTGGTAGGTAGTTAGTGGTTAGAGTGTAGGGGGGGCAGGTAGCCTAATGGTAAGAGTAGTAGGTAGGGGGGGTAGGTAGTCTAGTGGTTAGAGTGTAGTGGGGGGGTAGGTAGTCTATTTGTTAGAGTGTAGGGGGGGTGGGTAGTCTAGTGGTTAGAGTGTAGGGGGGTAGGTAGTCTAGTGGTTAGAGTGTAGGGGGGTAGGTAATCTAGTGGGTTGAGTGTAGGGGGGATGGTAGTATAGTGTTTAGAGTGTAGGAGGGGTAGGTAGCCTAGTGTTTAGAGTGTAGGGGGTAGGTAGCCTAGTGGTTAGAGGGTAGGGGGGGGAGGTAGCCTAGTGGTTAGAGTGAGGGTGGGTGGGTAGTCTAGTGGTTAGAGTGTAGGGGGTAGGTAATCTAGTGGTTAGAGTGTAGGGGGGTAGGTAATCTAGTGGTTTGAGTGTAGGGGGGTAGGTAGTCTAGTGGTTAGAGTGTAGGGGGGGGGGTAGGTAGCCTAGTGGTTAGAGTGTAGGGGGGGTAGGTAGCCTAGTGGTTAGAGTGTAGGGGGGGGGTAGGTAGTCTAGTGGTTAGAGTGTAGGGGGGTAGGTAGCCTAGTGGTTAGAGTGTAGGGGGGGGGCAGGTAGCCTAGTGGTTAGAGTGTAGGGGGGGTAGGTAGTCTAGTGGTTAGAGTGTAGGGGGGTAGGTAGTCTAGTGGTTAGAGTGTAGGGGTGGTAGGTAGCCTAGTGGTTAGAGTGTAGGGGGGGCAGGTAGTCTAGTGGTTAGAGTGTAGGGGGGTAGGTAGTCTAGTGGTTAGAGTGTAGGGGGGGTAGGTAGCCTAGTGGTTAGAGCGTTGGGCCAGTAACTGAAAGGTTGCTGGATCGAATCCCTGAGCTGACAAGGTAAAAATCTCTTGTTCTGCCCCTGAACAAGGCAGTTAACACACTGTTCCCTGGTAGGCTGTCATTGTAAATAAGAATTTGTTCTTAACTGACTTGCCTAGTTAAAATAAAGGTTTCGTTTTATTTATTTTTTAAATCGCTGATGGAACAGAGGTTATGGATATTGATCATAATATATGATTGGATGAGTTGACACCTCTACGTGCTTATCTATTCCATTGGTCTTGTTTCTCTAACCTCGTTTACCCTTGCTTTAACATGTGAACGTTGTTTGTCTATTCTATTGGTCATGTTTCTCTAGCCTCGTTTACACCTTGCTTTAACATGTGAACGTTGCTTGTCTATTCTATTGGTCATGTTTCTCTAGCCTCGTTTACACCTTGCTTTAACATGTGAATTTCATGATCTAATCAATATGATCCAATCACTATCCGATCAAGGTGTGTTGCGTTGACACATTGTATTAAAAAATGTGTCTTTTATCCGTCCGCTGTGTCGGCATGGTGACCAGATGAGCTGGTGCCTCCATGTATGAAAAATTTGACAGATATTCTTTCAAAATAATACGAATGTATTTATTTTAAGACAACTACTGATTCCATATGTCAATGGTGCCACCTGTCAATGATTTTAGAGATCGGTACAATGATGATTTAACGATCCATATCTGTTTACACTTGATTGATATCCAGACACAATGCGTGCCTGACTACCTCCGGAGGTGGGCAGAAAGATCTGATCCCAATATGTGTCTTTCAATGATCTACACCTGCCTAATAAATGTGGGCACAATCAGATTGTGGACAAGATCTGTTCAAAGGTACGTGAGTGTAGTTGAGTTTTGGCTGTGGCTGAAAGATGATCGTTGAGGAAGATTTGCAGACGCCTCACCCTGGAGGACCATCTCACCCTGGAGGACCATCTCACCCTGGAGGACCATCTCACCCCGGAGGACCATCTCACCCCGGAGGACACCTCACCCCGGAGGACCACCTCACCCCGGAGGACCACCTCACCCGGAGGACCATCTCACCCCGGAGGACCATCTACCCCGGAGGACCACCTCACCCCGGAGGACCACCTCACCCCGGAGGACCATCTCACCCCGGAGGACCATCTCACCCCGGAGGACCATCTCACCCCCTGACATACAGTACATGTAGATCTTCATATCCCCAGTAATAGGCATATAGTATGGACACGTCCCAGATAGCCCTCTAATCCCTATATAGTGCTCTAATGTTAACCAGAGCCCACACTGGGCTCTAATCAAAGTAGTGCACTACATGTGGAATAGAGTTCCATTTGGGCCGTTACCGTAGTGTCCCCTCCACTCTGATCGTGTCCACAGGTCCTGTGACTGTCTTTGTCTGAGGCTAATGTAACAGAAACCTTGTCTAGACTGACTGGCTACCGGCCATAATCCTCAGAAACATCCAGCTGAATCAATGTGAAACCCGAGAGGGGACAGTCCCCAGTCAAGACCCCCTGTTAGTGTTAGTGGAGGGAGGATTCCCTGGATTGATTAGACAATGGGGGTCAGAGCAACCACACACACACACACACACCACACACACACACACAAACACACACACACACACACACACACACACACACACACACACACACGCACACACACAGAGAGAGAGAGAGAGTGTCCAGTGCAGACACACCAGCAGTTATTGTCTACAACAAGGCAGATGTCATCAGAAGATTGATTACCTAGCACGCCAGTCAAGCAAGGTAAAATATCACATGACGTTTGATAGTAAACAGAAAATGGCTCTATTGTTGTCTCCGCCTGGAGCAGCATACTACTTTTTAATTAGTTAGTAAATTACCATCAATCAATGCATCAATAAACACGTTTTACTTTGAAAATTGAGTTGATGATCGAGAGTAGGAAAGCTATGAGAGAGTAGGAAAGTTATGAGAGAGTAGGAAAGCTATGAGAGAGTAGGAAAGTTATAGCTAGGTCTTCACTTTATCATCAAACATGTCTTCAGTTGAATTCCGTCTGTCTGTTCCCTGGAAGCACCCACCAGCCACCCCCAGACACCAGCCCCCACCCATCCACCAACCACCAACCACCAGCCTCCAGCCACCATCCACCAGGCCCCACCCACCGCCGGGCCCCACCCACCGCCGGGCCCCAGCCACCGCCGGGCCCCACCCACCGCCGGGCCCCACCCACCGCCAGGCCCCAGCCACCACCAGGCCCAGCCACCACCAGGCCCCAGCCACCACCGGGCCCCAGCCACCACCGGGCCCCACCCACCACCGGACCCCACCCACCACCGGGCCCCAGCCACCACCAGGCCCCAGCCACCACCCAGGCCCCACCCACCCACCAGGCCCCACCCACCACCAAGCCCCACCCACCACCGGGCCCCAGCCACCACCAGGCCCCACCCACCACCAGGCCCCACCCACCACCAGGCCCCAGCCACCACCAGGCCCCAGCCACCACCAGGCCCCACCCCCCACCAGGCCCCACCCACCACCAGGCCCCACCCACCGCCACGCCCCAGCCACCCCCCGGCCCCAGCCACCACCAGGCCCCACCCACCACCAGGCCCCACCCACCACCAGGCCCCACCCACCACCAGGCCCCAGCCACCATTAAATATAAAAACGACAACAGTCACAGAAACATGTCATCTTCCCACAGCAGCTAACAACTCATAAATGGGGATCAGCTTTAACGACCCTGTGCTCTTAGTCCTTTATTTATTACCCTCAGTCACCAAATATCAACAGGCAACAGGCAGTGTGTGGGTCTTTGAATGAGGCCTGCTCAGACGAATATGAACAGGCAACGGGCAGTGTGTGGGTCTTTGAATGAGGCCTGCTCAGACGAATATGAACAGGCAACAGGCAGTGTGTGGGTCTTGAATGGGCCCTGCTCAGACAAATATGAACAGGCAACGGGCAGTGTGTGGGTCTTTGAATGGGGCCTGCTCAGACGCAGGGAGGGTGAAGGTGTAACCGATGGCTGGAGATGAAACAAGCCTGTCTGAGTTTTGGAGGGCTATATTTATCACAGAGAGCATAGAGGCTGCGTACAAATGACACCCTATTCCCTTTATAGTGCACTACTTTTGACCAGGACCCATAGAAAGTGGTGCACTAAATAGGTAGTAGGGTGCCATAGGGACCTAGGGCCCGATTCAGACTCAGGAATTTATGCCTTTCCTATACACACCTTTCCTATGCACTTTTTGGTATTTGGTATTCAGACTTACCTTATTCAGTCGTGTAACGCGCTCTGCAGGTGTGGCTATCTTGCACTCTTTGAATACATTTCATTCAACCTCTGAAAATCCTTCCCACTTGCTGGCAAACAGATTTCTCTTGGAGTTTTCATCGAAATAGGGTTTTGGGAACATTTATCTGAAGCCGTCCCTTTAAATACCGTGTACTTTTTAAATTAGAATTTTGTCGACAAACTCACTAGAATATATGCAGAGAGAACGGGTTCAGAACATTAGGGAATAATGAAATAAAGGCATCTAAGTACATGCATATTTGTCTCAGTTTCAGCACCAATTGGTAAAAAAATATATATAATAATTTTTATTAATTATTTTGGTTTAGGAAGAAAGAAAACAGTGGTTTGATTCATTCTGATAATTGCCACAATCAGTTCTTCAACCCATGGTAATGTTGTGTACAGTACATAGAATTATAATGGGGACAATACTGTACAATAGTAGGTCACACCTCGTCTATTTGTATTTTTATTTTTGTATTTAACTAGGCAAGTCAGTTTACAATGACGGCCTACCAAAAGGCAAAAGGCCTCCTTTGAGGACGGTGGGAAAAATAAATAAAATATAAATATAGTACAAAACACACATCACGACAAGAGAGACAACACAACACTACATAAGAGAGACCTAAGACAACATAGCAAGGCAGCAACACATGACAACACAGCATGGTAGCAGCACAAAACATGGTACAAACATTATTGGGCACAGACAACAGCACAAAGGGCAAGAAGGTAGAGACAACAATACATCCCACAAAGCAGGCACAACTGTCAGTAAGAGTGTCCATGATTGAGTCTTTATCTCTATTGCCTGCACCAACCATGGAACTGTGTGATGTCACGGCCAAGCATTGCGCCAATACCTCAGGTTTAAACCATTACGGCTTGGTCTGCGCTCCACTCCATAGTGATTCAATTAGCCTACATAGAACTAAGAGTAAATTGGCAGTTTAATATGTGTGGTTATTAGGCCTACTGACAGTCGATACTGTTAGCGGTTAATACTTAATACATAGAAATGGGAAACAGAGGAAGTTTGGGTAGCCTATAGAAGGCTAGCAGTTGCATCACAAATCACCTAGCAACCGCACCAGGCGCCATCAAATCAAGTCAAACTGTATTTGCCACATGCGCCGAATACAACAAGTATAGACTTTACCGTGAAATGGTTACTTTACTTTACCGTGAAATGCCCTTAACCAACAGTGCAGTTCAAGAAGAAAAATATTTACCAAGTAGGCTAAAATAAAAAGTAATAATAAAAGTAACACAATAAGAACAACAATAACGAGGCTTATACAGGGGGCACCGGTACCGAGTCAGTGTGCAGGGGTACAGGCTAGTTGGGGGTCAATGTAAATTGTCCAGTGGCGATTTTTATGAATTGTTCTAGCAATCTAATGGCTTGGGGGTAGAAGCTGTTGAGGAGCCTTTTGGTCCTAGACGTGGCGCTCCGGTACTGCTTGCCGTGCGGTAGCAAAGAAAATGGTCTATAACATGGGTGACTGGAGTCTCTAACAATTTTATGGGCTTTCCTCTGACACCGCCTATTGTATAGGTCCTGGATGGCAGGGCCGTTCGCACTACCCTCTGTAGTGCCTTACGGTCAGATGCCGAGCAGTTGCCATACCAGGCAGCAACCGGTCAGGATCCTCTCGATGGTGCAGCTGTGGAACCTTTTGAGGATCTGGGGACCCATGCCAAATCTTTTCAGTCTCCTGAGGGGGAAAATATTTTGTCGTGCCCTCTTCACGACTGTCTTGGTATCTTTGGACCATGTTAGTTGTTGGTGATGTGGACACCAAGGAACTTGAAACTCTCGACTCGCTCCACTACAGCCCCATCGATGTTAATGGGGGCCTGTTCCACGATCAGCTCCTTTGTCTTGCTCACATTGAGGGAGAGGTTGTTGTCCACCACACATGTCTGCCAGTTCTCTGACCTCCTCCCTATAGGCCGTCTCATCGTTGTCGGTGATCAGGCCTACCACTGTTGTGTTGTCAGAAAACTTAATGATGGTGTTGGAGTCATTTTGCCATGTAGTGGTGGGTGAACAGGGAATACAGGAGGGGACTAAGTACACACCCTGAGGGGCCCCAGTGTTAAGGTTCAGCATGGCGGACGTGTTGTTGCCTTCTCTTACCACCTGGGGGCGGCCCATCAGGAAGTCCAGGATCCAGTTGCAGAGGGAGGTGTTTAGTCCCGAGAGTCCTTAGCCTAGTGATGAGCTTGTGGGCACTATGGTGTTGAACGCTGCGCTGTAGTCAATGAACAGCATTCTCACATAAGTGTTCCTTTTGTCCAGGTGAAAAAGGGCGGTGTGGAGTGCGATTGAGATTGCGTCATCTGTGGATCTGTTGGGGCGGTATGCGAATTGGAGTGGTCTAGGGTTTCCGGAAGGATGCTGTTGATGTGAGCCATGACCAGCCTTTCAAAGCACTTCATTGCTACTGACGTGAGTGCCATTGGGCGGTAATCATTTAGGCAGGTTACCTTCGCTTCCTTGGGCACAGGGACTATGATGGTCTGCTTGAAACATGTTGGTATTACAGACTCGGTCAGGGAGAGGTTGAAAATGTCAGTGAAGACACTTGACAGTTGGTCCGCGCATGCTTGAGTACACGTCCTGGTAATTCATCTGGCCCAGCGGCTTTGTGAATGTTGACCTGTTTAAAGGCTTTGTTCACATCGGCTACCAAGAGCGTTATCACACAGTCATCCAGAACAGCTGGTGCTCTCGTGCATGCTTCAGTGTTGCTTGCTTCGAAGCGAGCAAAAAGGCATTTTGCTTGTCTGGTAGGCTCGTGTCACTGGGTAGCTCACATCTGACGTCATTGATGCACTTATGAGGAAGCCGTTGATGGAGGTGTTATATTCCTCAATGCAATTGGATGAATCCCGGAACATATTCCAGTCTGTGCTAACAAAACAGTCTTGTAGTGTAGCATCCGCGTCATCTGACCACTTCCGTATTGAGCGAGTCACTGGTACTTCCTGCTTTAGTTTTGCTTGTAAGCAGGAATCAGAAGGATAGAGTTGTGGTCAGATTTGATTGCCAAATGATGGGCGGGGGAGAGCTTTGTATGCATCTCTGTGTGTGGAGGAAAGGTGGTCTAGGATTTTTTTTCACTGGTTGCACATGTGACATGCTGGTAAAAATTTGGTAAAAACTGATTTAAGTTTGCCTGCATTAAAGTCCCCGGTCACTAGGAGCGCCGCTTCTGTGTGAGCATTTTCTTATTTTCTTATGGCCTTATAGAGTTGGTTGAGAGCGGTCTTAGTGCCAGCTTCACTTTATGGTGGTAAATAGACGGCTACGAATAATACAGATGAGAACTCTTGGCAGATAGTGTGTGGTCGACAGCTTATCATGAGATATTCTACCTCAGGTGAGCAATACCTCGAGACTTCTTTAATATTAGACATCGCGCACCAGCTGTTATTGACAAATAGACACACACCCCGCCCCTCGTCTTACCAGAGGTAGCGTCTCTGTTCTGCCGGTGCATGGAAAATCCCGCCAGCTCTATATTGTCCGTTTCTTCGTTCAGCCACATCTCTGTGAAACATAAGATGTTACAGTTTTTAATGTCCCGTTGGTAGGATAATCTTAATATTAGGTCATCAATTGTATTTTCTAACGATTGCACGTTAGCAAGGAGAATGGAAGACCAGAGTCAGTCTGGTGGAAGTCTCCAATCGTTCACATGGCTAGTTACGTTTTGTTACCACTGGAAACCACGGGAAGGACCAGAAAACGGAGGCATTGGGAGAACCTATTCAAGTAAGTAAATATATTTGAAAATGATAAAAAAATGATGTAGCTATTATTAGTTATCTAGCTAGCTTGCTACAGGAACTTTGTGTGCATTCTAACTCAAATGAACTGCTAATGTAATTTTCCCTAGCTGGCTAGCTGACTTTGCATACTGTATACCTAGCCAAGTGAATTAAAATCCCCAGCTAGCTAACTTCATATTAGCTAGTTAGCTAGCTATCTTGATGTATTTCTCATTGTATCTCAATATGCATTTGTAACGTAGCTAGTTAACAGCCATGGAAGCGGGTGAAAGGATTAGCTAGCAGTTCCAGCTGTCAGAGAAGGGAGAGTAGGCTCCTCTGGATAGAACAGGTACCTTTATGGGAGGACATTATGAAAATATTCTACAGTTCCAGTCCCTAGAGGAAACCTGTGGACAGAGAGATATAGTAACATAATATTCAGTGCTGTCTAATTTGAGTATAATGCAGCCTGTTTCTTTGTGATGTTTTCAGTCTTCATATACAGAGATCCGTGAAACCCTGTCTTCAGATGAAGGGGATTCATGAATGTCCCAAGAGAATAAGGGTACATCCTTGTATACCATGGATTATATGTGTACGTACCTATGTTAGCACATTTTGTAAACAAAAATACTGTTTAAATGTCACAAACAATGTATAAACTAATTAGTTGATCATCAAGTGTGCTATTGCTGGGCTGGAATAGAAGTTTGCTCACCCAGTAGATCAGGGATCAGTGGAGCAACGTTGGACATCTCTGCTATTGACTTTTTTTTTGAAAAAATGATTTAGTCATAAAGCATTACTAAGATGTCTAAACTTTACATATGAGTTAGCTTACTTGTTCATTTGAAATAATATGAAATAGTGATTCTTTTAAGTGAAGTGCTTAATAAACTTGTTAACTTAAAATTATTATTCAAGATGAACTAGTGTTCGATGTTGATTAATCACAGATCACAATCCTGCAATGAAGAAGGGAAGGGAATCTGTCTCTAATTTGTCTGTGTTTCTGAGATGTATTCTCAAATGAACGGAACTTTTTTGTTCAGTCATAAGTTCAATTTGATTGTCACTCTTTTTCAGGATAGAGACATGTGAACCCATTTCGCAGTTGATAATGGCATGCAAACAGTCCAACTCCAGTCCTCCAGTACCCCCAACAGTCCAACTCCAGTCCTCCAGCACCCCCAACAGCCAAACTCCAGTCCTCCAGTACCCCCAACAGCCCAACTCCAGTCCTCCAGTACCCCCAACAGCCCAACTCCAGTCCTCCAGGACCCCCAACAGTCCAACTCCAGTCCTCCAGTACCCTCCAACAGCCCAACTCGAGTCCTCCAGTACCCCCAACAGCCCAACTCCAGTCCTCCAGTACCCTCCAACAGTCCAACTCCAGTCCTCCAGTACCCCAACAGCAGAACTCCAGTCCTCCAGTACCCCAACAGCAGAACTTCAGTCCTCCAGTACCCCCCAACAGCCCAACTCCAGTCCTCCAGTACCCCCAACAGCCCAACTCCAGTCCTCCAGTACCCCCCAACAGTCCAATCCAACTCCAGTCCTCCAGTACCTCCAACCAGCCCAACTCCAGTCCTCCAGTACCCCCAACAGTACACATTGTTGTTGTAGTCCCGGACAAGCACACCTGATTCAACTCATTGAAGTCTTGATGATTAGTTGACAAGTTAAATCAGGTGTGCTTGTCCGGGGCTACAGGAAAACGATGTACAGTTAGGGGTACTGGAAGACTTGAGTTGGGAACCACTGGCCTACAGTGTAATGGCATTAGACCTATGGGCATTTGCAATGCACCCTTTGACATTGTGCATCTGAAGCAGAATAGCTTAACTCAGATTATTTACATATTGTTCAGCTATATGTTCTCAATTTAAAAACATCAGTAGACAATGTATGAGGTTAGTCATTATACTCAATGTTTCTACATGCCTTGTGTTGGCATGAAATTAGTTTAGTGCAAATCCAACCCTTGTAATCTAGGTGGTAAAATGTCTGGAAGCAAGAGATGATGGAATCATTCGTTTAAAACATACATCCACTGCTACCACCAAGTTCAATGACAGATACTTTTCTCCCAGAGGCACTTGGGAGGTGCCACTGTGATAATAAAGATGGCTTGCCTAAGACTACCACAACAATTACATTGTCTATGCTAAATGTGTTTAAATTTTGAAGAAAAACAAAACAATAGTTAGGTCATAAGAAATAGATGTTATTCAATAGGGCAAGGGAAAGCAGAGCTGACAACAAAATACTTTGTATTTCACCCATTCAAAAGTATAACCTTTTATTAAAGTACAGTATGTTTATAATATCATAAACAATAATTTTTTACATGTTCCAAATTAGATTTTATATCTTCATATGTTTTAAGGGAGCGTTTTTTATCATGACGACAAGGCGAAAGTGCTCTCTACTCAAATGGCATAACAGAATCATTCAGATTGACCGAAGCACATCATATAACAACCATCTTGTATAACTGAAGGTCGACTCCTTCACATATCTAGAAAAGGACAAAGTAGAGGTATAAACTGATGCTGCTGCAACATTGCTCATCTTCACAGTATAAACTGATGCTGCTGCAGCATTGTGTCACCTTCACAGTATAAACTGATGCTGCTGCAGCATTGCTCATCTTCACATAAACTGATGTTGCTGCAGCATTGCTCATCTTCACAGTATAAACTGATGCTGCTGCAGCATTGTGTCATCTTCACAGTATAAACTGATGCTGCTGCATTGCTCATCTTCACAGTATAAACTGATGCTGCTGCAGCATTGCTCATCTTCACAGTATAAACTGATGCTGCTGCAGCATTGCTCATCTTCACAGTATAAACTGATGCTGCTGCAGCATTGTGTCATCTTCACAGTATAAACTGATGCTGCTGCAGCATTGTGTCATCTTCACAGTATAAACTGATACTGCTGCAGCATTGTGTCACCTTCACAGTATAAACTGATGCTGCTGCAGCATTGTGTCATCTTCACAGTATAAACTGATGTTGCTGCAGCATTGCTCATCTTCACAGTATAAACTGATGTTGCTGCAGCATTGCTCATTTTCACAGTGGGAATCCAGTCGAAATGGGTGTCTTGATAGAGGTCAGCTGGCGAACCTATAATAGTACAGTACATAAACAAATTCAAAGCGCTTTTGATGTTATAATATCACTTCTTCGGGTCATCTATACCATCAGGGCTCTTAATTGTTTGGTTGTGTTTAATTCATTCAGGTGTTTTAGTCAGAGGAGGTTGGTGGCACATTAATTGGGGAGGACGGGCTCGTGTTAATGGCTGGAGCAGAATAGGTGCAATGGTATCAAATACATCAAATGCGTGGTTTCCATGGTTTCCATGGTTTCCATGGTTTCTAGGTGTTTGATGCCATTCCATTCGCTCCGTTTCGGTCATCATTATGAGCCGTCCTCCCCTCAGCATCCTCCATTGGTTTTAGTGTCATAAAGATTACAACAACTGTCAACACAGCAGGTTGTCCTATCCTGTAATGTCCTAACATTTTCCCTCCTCTTATGAATGAAGTTCTCTATCACTGGGTCAGTGCCACTGGAGTTTTTTTGGACAACAATGTCCTCCCCCAGGCAATATGGACGTCAGTGGAGGCTCCTCAAATGAGGAAGGGGAGGACCATCTTCCTCAGTGAATTACATAAAAAAAAAAAATGATAAAATTATACTAAATATATCCACGTCACCAAATAATTGATTAAAACACCGTTTTGCAATGAAGGTCTAGAGGAGCCTCAGCAGCACTATGTAGGGTAGCACCATGGTGTAGCCGGAGGACAGCAAGTCTTCCTCCTCTTGGTACATTGACTTCAATACAAAACCTAGGAAGCGTGTGGTTCTCAACCCCTTCCATAGACATGCACAGTAATTATGACAACTTCTGGAGAACATCCTCCAACCTGTCAGAGCTCTTGCAGAATGAACTGACATGTTGTCCACCAAATCAAAGGATCAGAGAATGAATTTAGTACTGAAAGCATAAGCTACAGCTAGCGAGCACTGCAGGGCATAAAATGTCGTGAGTAGTTGACTCAAAGAGAGAGAAAGACAATAGTTGAACAGTTTTGAACAAACTAATTTCTTCAAAAATGGAGATAGAGAGAGAAAGAGAGAGCTAGCTATATTTATATATATATTACTTTCACTTTCTTAGCTAGAGAATGCAGCTAGCTAGTTTAGTCTACTCAAACACCCAGCTCAAACAGAGAGGGATGCTATGTTTCCTAGCTGGCTATGGCTATCCAACATTGGAACATTGGAAAGTCAAGGTTAGCTTTTGGTTTTATACATTTTTTTGCCACCAGAGTCTGTTGGTGTAACTGCTAAACTGTATGCTGTACTGCGTGATTGTAGCAGGTTTACTAACGCGTTAGTTCTAGTAGCTATGTTGACTTGGCGTTAGCTAACATGATGACAACGCTGTGTGTAGCGTTTAGCGGTTATGATATAAAGGTTTGCCTGGAAAGTTTTTTTTCGCCTGGTCACGACAGCTGATGTGATGTGCACTGAAGTCCACAAGCAAGGAAAAAGGGTGAGAGGAGGAGTGCATAGATGTGAGAAGGAACTATCCAACGCTCAAAGGGATCATGCTGTTTGTATGTGACTGCTATGAAAGTGAAATGTGTTTGCGTGTGATCAGGGGTGTATTCATTCCACCGATTCTAAAACGGAACGAAAAAAACGTTTCTTAAATGGAACGAAACTGGGATAAACATACCTGAATTTGTCCAACAGAAAATCTCATTTGGAACTGTTAGATGCAGGCAAAATTGTGCAAGGCAGTCTTAAATGTGACATTTGGGACACTTCATTTGGAAGAGTCAGCTTTTTAAACCAACATGGCTCAGTTTAAATTGTTTTTACATTGTAGTTAAACAAAATCATTTGATATGCATTTTGACATAAAATTACTACAGTTAGGGAAAAAAGTATTTGATCCCTTGCTGATTTTGTACGTTTGCCCACTGACAAAGAAATGATCAGTCTATAATTTTAATGGTAGGTTTATTTGAACAGTGAGAGACAGAATAACAAACAAAAAATCCAGAATAACGCATGTCAAAATGTTATAAATTGATTTGCACTTTAATGAGGGAAATAAGTATTTGACCCCCTCTCAATCAGAAAGATTTCTGACTCCCAGGTGTCTTTTATACAGGTAACGAGCTGAGATTAGGAGCACACTCTTAAAGGGAGTGCTCCTAATCTCAGTTTGTTACCTGTATAAAAGACACCTGTCCACAGAAGCAATCAATCAATCAGAAAAATCCAGAAAAACGCATGTCAAAAATGTTATAAATTGATTTGCATTTTAATGAGGGAAATAAGTATTTGACCCCTCTGCAAAACATGACTTAGTACTTAGTGGCAAAACCCTTGTTGGCAATCACAGAGGTCAGACGTTTCTTGTAGTTGGCCACCAGGTTTGCACACATCTCAGGAGGGATTTTGTCCCACTCCTCTTTGCAGATCTTCTCCAAGTCATTAAGGTTTCGAGGCTGACGTTAGGCAACTCGAACCTTCAGCTCCCTCACAGATTTTCTATAGGATTAAGGTCTGGAGACTGGCTAAGCCACTTCAGGACCTTAATGTGCTTCTTCTGAGCCACTCCTTTGTTGCCTTGGCCGTGTGTTTTGGGTCATTGTCATGCTGGAATACCCATCCACGACCCATTTTCAATGCCCTGGCTGAGGGAAGGAGGTTCTCACCAAGATTTGACGGTACATGGCCCGTCCATCGTCCCTTTGATGCGGTGAAGTTGTCCTGTCCCCTTAGCAGAAAAATACACCCAAAGCATAATGTTTCCACCTCCATGTTTGACGGTGGGGATGGTGTTCTTGGGGTCATAGGCAGCATTCCTCCTCCTCCAAACACGGTGAGTTGAGTTGATGCTAAAGAGCTCCATTTTGGTCTCATCTGCCACAACACTTTCACCCAGTTGTCCTCTGAATCATTCAGATGTTCATTGGCAAACTTCAGACGGGCATGTATATGTGCTTTCTTGAACAGGGGGACCTTGCGGGCGCTGCAGGTTTTCTTGGTGACTATGGTCCCAGCTGCCTTGAGATCATTGACAAGATCCTCCCGTGTAGTTCTGGGCTGATTCCTCACCGTTCTCATGATCATTGCAACTCCATGAGGTGAGATCTTGCATGGAGCCCATTCCAGCCTTGTGTAGGTCTACAATCTTGTCCCTGACATCCTTGGAGATCTTTGGTCTTGACCATGGTGGAGAGTTTGGAATCTGATTGATTGATTGCTTCTGTGGACAGGTGTCTTTTATACAGGTAACAAACTGAGATTAGGAGCACTCCCTTTAAGAGTGTGCTCCTAATCTCAGCTCGTTACCTGTATAAAAGACACCTGGGAGCCAGAAATCTTTCTGATTGAGAGGGGGTCAAATACTTATTTCCCTCATTAAAGTGAAAATCAATTTATAACATTTTTGACATGCCGTTTTTCTGGATTTTTTTGTTGTTATTCTGTCTCTCACTGTTCAAATAAACCTACCATTAAAATTATAGACTGATAATTTTTTTGTCAGTGGGCAAACGTTCAAAATCAGCAGGGGATGAAATACTTTTTCCCTCACTGTACCACCCACCACTGCAACCTGTATGCTCTCGTCGGCTGGCCCTCGCTACATATACGTCACCAGACCCACTGGCTCCAGGTCATCTATAAGTCTTTGCTAGGTAAAGCTCCGCCTTATCTCAGCTTACTGGTCACGATTACAACGCCCACCCGTAACACGCACTCCAGCAGGTATATCTCACCGGTCATCCCCAAAGCCAACACCTTTGGCCGCCTTTCCTTCCAGTTCTCTGCTGCCAATGAATGGAATGAATTGCAAAAATCGCTGAAGTTGGAGACTTATATTTCCCTCACTAACTTTAAACTTCAGCTATCTGAGCAGCTAACCGATTGCTGCAGCTGTACATAGCCCATCTGTAAATAGCCCATCCAACTACCTCATCCCCATATTGTTTCTATTTCCTTCTTTGCTCTTTTGCACACCAGTTTCTACTTGCCATCATCATCTGCACATCTATCACTCCAGTGTTAATTTGCTAAATTGTAATTACTTCGCTACTTTGGCCTATTTATTGCCTTACCTCCTCATGCCATTTGCACACACTGTATATCAACTTTTTCTATTGCGTTATTAACTGTACGTTTGTTTATTCCATGTGTAACTCTGTGTTGTTGTTTGTGTCGCACTGCTTTGCTTTATCTTGGCCAGGTCAGAGTTGTAAATGTGAACTTGTTCTCAACTTGCCTACCTGGTTAAATAAAAGTGAAATAAACAAATTAAATAAAAAATAGTCTGTCACCTAAAGAATGTATCTCTACCTGTGTGCACCTTACGACGTACATTTTGTTTCATAGGCTAGGTTGTAGCAAACTCATCATGGTTATAGGGAAATTCGAGTATCAAGAAGGCCTGTTGTATCAGACTGTCTTTGTTTCTCCATGGCTGTCCCATCGATGCACCCTCCCACTCAACATACACTGCCATTCCCACTTGTGTCATGCACAAAGTAGATGTCCTAACCGACTTGCCAAAACTATAGTTTGTTAACAAGAAATGTATGGTTGAAAAACTAGTTTTAATGACTCCAACCTAAGTGTATGTAAATTTCCGACTTCAACTGTAGCTAGCTTTCTCTCTCTCTTGCGTTTCCTTAATTTTGGAAGATTTTTTTTTAACTGTTCAGCTGTTGTCTTTCTTCTCTTGAGTCAACTACTCACCACATTTTATGCACTGCAGTGCTAGCTAGCTGTAGCTTATGCTTTCAGTACATGATTCATTCTCTGATCCTTTGATTGTGTGGACATGTCAGTTCATGCTGCAAGAGCTCTGATAGGTTGGAGGATGTCCTCCAGAAGTTGTCATCAAAATTACTGTCTGAGTCTATGGAAGGGGGTGAGAACCATGAGCCTCCTAGGTTTTGTATTGAAGTCAATGTATCAAGAGGAGGACAGAAACTAGCTGTCCTCCGGCTACACCATGGTGTTACCCTACAGAGTGCTGTTGGCTACTTTTGGCTACTATTGACCTTCATTACAAAACGGTGAGTTTGAATTATTTATTTGGTAACGTGAACATATTTAGTATAGTTTTATCTAAAAACAATAACTTTTTTAATGTTTCATTATTTACATTTTACTAAATTCACTGAGGAAGATGGTCCTCCCTTTACTCTTCTGAGGAGCCTCCTCTGATCTATATATTCACTCCCGTTCAAAAGTTTGGGGTCACTTATAAATGTTTTTATTTTTGAAAGAAAAGCACATTTTTGTCCATTAAAATAACATCAAATTGATCAGAAATACAGTGCAGACATTGTTGCTGGAAACGGCAGATTTTTTATGGAATATCTACATAGGCGTACAGAGGCCCATTATCAGCAACCATCACTCCTGTGTTCCAATGGCACGTTGTGTTAGCTAATCCAACTTTATCATTTTAAAAGGCTAATTGATCATTAGAAAACATATTATGTTGGCACAGCCGAAAACTGTTGTCCTGATTAAAGAAGCAATAAAACTGGCCTTCTTTAGACTAGCTGAGTATCTGGAGCGTCAGCATTTGTAGACACACTTCCACCACACCTTCATTAATACGGTGTATCTGTACGCACACCTTCATTAATACGGTGTATCTGTACGCACACCTTCATTAATACGGTGTATCTGTACGCACACCTACATTAATACGGTGTATCTGTACGCACACCTTCATTAATACGGTGTATCTGTGCGCACACCTTCATAATACGGTGTATCTGTACGCACACCTTCATTAATACGGTGTATCTGTACGCACACCTTCATTAATACGGTGTATCTGTACGCACACCTTCATTAATACGGTGTATCTGTACGCACACCTTCATTAATACGGTGTATCTGTACGCACACCTTCATTTATTCGATCTCCAACCTAAATGAATAGCGGGTGAATAGCATGCTATTCTCATGCTTCAGTTGAAGGTCAGAATGCGCATAGAGAGAAAAGTGCATAGAAATGGATTTATGTTCCATCTACGTGTGCTTAACTCGGGTCTGAGTCGGGCCCCTAGTGAAGGGGTCGGCAACACCATTCCTGGAGTTCCGCAGGTCTTGCAGGATTTTGTTTTCAACTAGGCACCACACCTGGCCAACTGAGCTAATTGATCAGTTCAGGGATTAGCCTAAATTCAACCCACCTGTTCCTTCCAGGTTGGTTAAATCAAAAACATGAAGTGTCTGTGGCACACCAGGACCAGGGTTGTCTATCCCTGGACTAAAGCATGAATCTCAGACTGTACTTCTAACAGTCCTCTATGAAAACACACATGGCACTGTGGGGGGGTCTTCCCTCCTTGTCTCCTGGGGGTAGGAGAGGTCTTCCCTCCCTGTCTCTAGGGTGCTGGGGGGGGGTCTTCCCTCCCTGTCTCCTGGGTGCTGTGGGGGCTAGGAGAGGTCTTCCCTCCTTGTCTCCAGGGGGGTGGGGGCTAGGAGAGGTCTTCCCTCCTTGTCTCCTGGGTGCTGTGGGGGGGGGGGTGGGGGGGGTAGGAGAGGTCTTCCCTCCTTGTCTCCTGGGTGCTGTTGGGGGAGGGAGGGGGTAGGACAGGTCTTCCCTCCCTGTCTCCGGGGGGGGGCTAGGAGAGGTCTTCCCTCCCTGTCTCCTGGGTGCTGGGTGCTGGGGGGGCTAGGAGAGTTCTTCCCTCCTTGTCTCCAGGGGGCTGGGGGCTAGGAGAGGTCTTCCCTCCTTGTCTCCAGGGTGCTGTGTGTGGGTGTGTGTGGGGGGGGGGGGGGTAGGAGAGGTCTTCCCTCCCTGTCTCCTGGGTACTGTGAGTACACCAACACCTCTCATTTTTGAACACGCTTCGCAAGGATGGAGGATTGACTGATGTTTACTCTAGGACACCCTGCCACTTCCCTCTCTCAGCCTCTTTCCACTTTTAGCCCTGCCGTTCCGACTGCTTGTTTTCCACTGTATATCTATCCTACCACTGTATATCCTACCCAGCAGGCTGGTTCCATTTCTTTGGACATGAGAGGGCCGAGGGTCAGACGTGTATATGTGACTAAGGGGGCCACTCAAAGCCAGTGAAGATAAACCAACAGTTCTTTCCTCCCTTTTCTCCCTCCTTCTCCTCCTCCTCCTCCTCCTCCTCCTTGTCCTCCACCCTTCCCTCCTCGATGCCACTACTGTGTATGAGGTCATAAATCTTAGCGAGGAGCAAATGGGTCCTCTGAGGTTGAACCGGTGAATACACTTCCTCTGTCCACCTCGCTGAGCACTCACCACGGGTGTGAAGTGTGTGTGAAGTGTGTTCATTAGCATTTGTATCTGTAGCATTTGATAGTTCTGTGGGAATCCACGCCGTATGGTCTGTCTGTGTGGGGGAATTGATAGTTCTGTGGGAATCCACGCCGTATGGTCTGTCAGTGTGGGGAATTGATAGTTCTGTGGGAATAGACGCCGTATGGTCTGTCAGTGTGGGGAATTGATAGTTCTGTGGGAATCCACGCCGTATGGTCTGTCTGTGTGGGGGAATTGATAGTTCTGTGGGAATAGACGCCGTATGGTCTGTCAGTGTGGGGAATTGATAGTTCTGTGGGAATAGACGCCGTATGGTCTGTCAGTGTGGGGGAATTGATAGTTCTGTGGGAATAGACGCCGTATGGTCTGTCAGTGTGGGGGAATTGATAGTTCTGTGGGAATCCACGCCGTATGGTCTGTCAGTGTGGGGAATTGACTGCACATTGGGATTGGCAGTCAACAATGACCTGTCATCTCAATTTGATCAGATAAATGTTTTGCCTTCATCCTGAATGGATGGAATTGCGCTTTGAAATGTAGCTAGGCGGCCAGCGTGTGAGTCCGTCAGAAGGACTCTTTGCTCTATGGCGAACAACAATAAGGTACAAAACAGACGCATGTGTTCAGCGTTGGTCGAAACCAGAGATCACACAGAGAGGGTCTTCAGAGTCTGGATCTGAGGCTGAATCAGCCCGTAATCACACGCCGGCCAATCTTGTTGGAAATTGCACTGTTTGTAATTAACGCTCAATTAAACACGACATGGCCGCCCCAAATCCCTGTAAGTTAATGGATTAGCCGGCGCAGCTGGCCTGCATTGGACTGCTTATAAAGCACATAAAGTTACCTTGTTAAGGTAGATGCCCCTCAATGATAGTATTTAGAAGATTTGTTTCATCCCCCCCATCCCCAGCCCTGCAGCCCCAGAGAATCAAAGAAAGAGGGACCAGAGAGAGGGAGGGAAGTACAGGGCTCTAAAGACATATTGTGGTAACTTCACCATTTGATTACACTGCAGCCAATCACACGCTGGTGGAAGGAATGTGAGGAATCCATCTGCAAAACGTATTCGTCTGAGTGTGCATTACGTTTTTTATTAACAACACATGGCAGCTGCGGGGAGACAAGCCTCGCTTTCAGCTGCACCGCATAAGAAAGGGGAGTAGAGAGGAGAGGTGGGGAGGGAGGGAAGGAGGAGGGAGCGAGGGAGGAGAAGGAGGGAGGAGGGAGAGAGGAGGAGGGAGGGAGGGAGGAGAGGAGGAAGGAGAAGGAGGGAGGAGAAGGAGGGAGGGAGGAGAAGGAAGGTGGGGGGAGGGAGGAGAGGAGAGAGGATGGAGGGAGGGAGGGAGGGAGGGAGGGAGGGGGAGGAGTAAAGAGGAGGAGGAGAAGGAGGGAGGAGGAGGCAAGAGAGGTGGAGGAGAGCGAGCTTATCCTTCAACATTGCCTCGTCTGTGTGCGTTGAGATTTGACGCACAAAGGTGCATTGAAGGGCGAAAGAACTGTATCTGGTGTGTGGAGGCTGAGGGCTTTGTCCGTGGCTCTCCCACAGTTTGCCGTGGCATTAGCAGGGTAAACATGGGGGCGTGACACACTGACCTGTCCTACGAGGTGACAAATAGTCCTAATTCTCCATCACGACACAGGCCTACAGGCTGCTGACACACACACACACACTCACTCACTCACACACTTACACTCATCACTCATCACTACACACTCGTCACTCACTCACTCACTCACTCACTCACTCATCACTCACGCACTCACTCACGCAAACACCACTCACTCACACTCACTCAATCGCACACACGCACGCACGCAAGCACACACACACACACACACACACACATACACATACACACACACACACACAACACTGGCCTGTTGACTCTGGTGAATGATCAGCCGCATGGTGTTACGACAGGACACATTACCCAGACCCCACGGTATCTGCAGTCTCTTGAAGTCATTGCTTTAAAAAACACATAAGCCATCGATTGAGGCGGCATTTAAGGTGATCATTACCGATCGCTCGCTAAAGTGAGAATGTTCATGAGGGTCATGGGTGTTGTTATGGTGATAGGTAATTGATCAATTCTTTCCTCATTGTCGAAGTTGTAATCGTTCATCTAGAAATGGCACATTGATTGAAATGAACAACCAGGTGTGGAGCAGCAGGTTTCTGTTGTAGCATTTCCGTGCCACACCTCCTCCTAGCTGGCAGTGGGTGGTTGGCTGCCATTTTTTTTCGTTGTCACAACGTTGCTCTTAAGTTGCTCTCTCTGTTTGGACAGTAATGACATTTCATCTGTTTGCAGTTTGCCTCTCCTCTTACACAATAGCAGCCCTTCCATTTGCTAAAACAACAAGCACACAGTAGACAGTACAATAGCAATCGGCCAGCAAGGAGCTAGTAGTTAGTGACTCTCAAACTTTATTTAAACAAACAGAGAGGACTGAGATGAACGTAAACCTGCAGCTCACTATAAGTAAAACAATCACTGACTCTACATTGGTCACCAAGCTCAAGGGCCACTGGGTCTCTCCAACTGGATCCTGGACTTCCTGACGGGCAGACCACAGGCTGGGAGGATTGGCAAACAACACCTAACCCGCTTTTACTCTCACACTGGTGCCCCCCCGAGACGTGTCCTCACCCCCACCCTGTTCACCCATGACTGCGTGGCTTTGCACGACACCATAATCAAGTTTGCCGACAATACAACGGTTTGTGCCTGATCACTGAACACAACGAGTCAGCCTTACAGGGAGGTCAGAGACCTGACCGTGGGTTGTGCCAAGACAACAACCTCTCCCTCAACGTCAGCAGAACTAAGAGTTGATTGTCGACTTCAGGAAGCAGCGAGGAGGGACACACACCGACCCCGATCCTCATCGACGAGACTGCAGTGAAAAGAGTTAGCATCTTCAGGTTCCTCGGCGTCCCACATCAAAGAGAAGGAGCGCAACAAGAAGGCGTAACAGTGCCTTACTTCCTCAGGCAGCTGAAGAAATTTGGCATGCCCCCCCCACCCTCCCGCATCCGTCGCACCTACTCTCCAAATTCTACCACAGCATCATCAAGGTTGTTCTGCTGCTGCATCTCTGCCTGGTACGGGAAGTTCTCCATCCATGACCACAAGGACATTCAGCGTGGGGTGAAGATGGACCAGTTTATCACTGGAGCCTTGTTCCCACCCACACAAGACATCTATGTGTAAATATCTTCAATTAGTTTGACTGCCTTCATCTTTTCCATTGTTATTTAATGGAGCTTTAATTTTCTAGTACTTTAATTACTTTTATATTGTTATTAATGGAGCTTTTATTTTCTAGTACTGTTAATTACTTTACCATTGTAATTAATGGAGCTTTTATTTTCTAGTACTCATAATAATTACTTTTTTGTATTAATGGAGCTTTTATTTTCTAGTACTCATAATTAATTACTTTTCTATTGTAATTAATGGAGCTTTTGTTTTCT